>NW_025747367.1:45000-59141 GCF_021184085.1 Oncorhynchus gorbuscha | reverse complement strand
GTTTGAAGTTTAAGGTTTGGTTTTAGGTTTAACGTTAGGTTTTAAATGGAACTGAATTGTGTGTCCCCACAAGGTTAGTTATACAAGACTGTGTGTGTGTGTGTGTGTGTGTGTGCCTGTGAAGACTGCACGGTCTAATCTTCAGAGAGTAGATTCATAGGGGTTATTAGCCATGCAGAACACTAAACGAGACATTTAGAGCTTCTAGAGTTCTGGGAATGCTTTCTGATTGGATAGACATGGTTACGATTCTGATTGGATAGACAGGGTTAGGATTCTGATTGGATAGACAGGGTTAGGATTCTAATAGAATAGACAAATCCCAATTTCTCTCTCTGGTAAAATAGATGTTTTTGTCACAAAAATAAAGTAATAATGAAATCTAACCACATAATACTATGTGATTTAGATTATTTTCCAAGAAGAATGTGGAGAAAAAGGTCCCAAAATCAACATTTTAAGGTTCCTTACGCAGTATGCTTGGGGTCATTGTCCTGCTGGAAGGTGAACCTCCGTCCCAGTTGGGGTCAGAGAGAAAGTGTGTGTGTGTGTGAGAGAGAGAGGAGATAGAGAGAACAAGAGAGAGAGAGAGATGAGAGAGATAAGGAGCAAGAGAGGAGAGAGAGAAACAGGAAGAGACAGTGAGAGGAGAGAAATGAAGAGAGAGAAGTAGAAGAGAGACAGAGAGAGAGGAACAGGAAGAGACAGTGAGAGAGGAGAGAAATGAAGAGAGAGAGGAGAGAGAGAAGAAGAAGAGAGACAGAGAGAGAGGAACAGGAAGAGACAGTGAGAGAGGAGAGAGAGAGAGATGGTAGAGAGAGAGGAGAGAGAGCATTTAAACCAAATCGGTGTTTCTACATTCTGGCTGCACTACCTTGAATTCACCATCAAGTGACCTTCATAACACCATTTATTGTCAAGGTGCACAACCTCATTTTAACCGCTAGATGGAGACACAACATTATAATTTAGTTCGATGGCATTTAAACCAACACAAGGCTCCCAACCTTTAACTGTTAATACACACACAAGTAGCCTGAGTGCCAGTCTGTTTATTTATGCTATCATGCCAAGTCCTTGTCACTCATTGTTATGCCTACAGTGACAGAGTTCAGTTGGCCTTGGTAACAGATCTGAGACCAGGCAACCACACAAGATCACAACCAGATCTGAGACCAGGCTACCACACAAGAGTAGAACCAGGCTTCCACACAAGATCGCAACCCGATCTGAGACCAGGCTACCACACAAGATCACAACAGATCTGAGACCAGGCTACCACACAAGATCACAACCAGATCTGAGACCAGGCTACCACACAAGAGTAGAACCAGGCTTCCACACAAGATCACAACCCGATCTGAGACCAGGCTACCACACAAGAGTACAACCAGATCTGAGACCAGGCTTCCCACACAAAATCACAACCAGATCTGAGACCAGGCTACCACACAAGATCACAACCAGATCTGAGACCAGGCTACCACACAAGATCGCAACCCGATCTGAGACCAGGCTACCACACAAGATCGCAACCCGATCTGAGACCAGGCTACCACACAAGAGTACAACCAGATCTGAGACCAGGCTACAACACAAGAGTACAACCAGATCTGAGACCAGGCTACCACACAAGATCACAACCAGATCTGAGACCAGGCTTCCACACAAAATCACAACCAGATCTGAGACCAGGCTACCACACAAGATCACAACCAGATCTGAGACCAGGCTACCACACAAGATCGCAACCCGATCTGAGACCAGGCTACCACACAAGATCGCAACCCGATCTGAGACCAGGCTACCACACAAGAGTACAACCAGATCTGAGACCAGGCTACCTCACAAGATCACAACCAGATCTGAGACCAGGCTACCACACAAGAGTACAACCAGATCTGAGGCCAGGCTACCACACAAGAGTACAACCAGATCTGAGGCCAGGCTACCACACAAGATCACAAGCAGATCTGAGACGAGGCTACCACACAAGATCACAACCAGATCTGAGACCAGGCTACCACACAAGAGTACAACCAGATCTGAGACCAGGCTACCACACAAGATCACAACCAGTTCTGAGACCAGGCTACCACACAGGATCACAAGCAGATCTGAGACCAGGCTACCACACAATTGTACAACCAGATCTGAGACCAGGCTACCACACAAGATCACAACCAGATCTGAGACCAGGCTACCACACAAGATCGCAACCCGATCTGAGACCAGGCTACCACACAAGATCGCAACCCGATCTGAGACCAGGCTACCACACAAGAGTACAACCAGATCTGAGACCAGGCTACCTCACAAGATCACAACCAGATCTGAGACCAGGCTACCACACAAGAGTACAACCAGATCTGAGGCCAGGCTACCACACAAGAGTACAACCAGATCTGAGGCCAGGCTACCACACAAGATCACAAGCAGATCTGAGACCAGGCTACCACACAAGATCACAACCAGATCTGAGACCAGGCTACCACACAAGAGTACAACCAGATCTGAGACCAGGCTACCACACAAGATCACAACCAGATCTGAGACCAGGCTACCACACAGGATCACAAGCAGATCTGAGACCAGGCTACCACACAATTGTACAACCAGATCTGAGACCAGGCTACCACACAAGATCACAACCAGATCTGAGACCAGGCTACCACACAAGATAATTCAAAACTCGAGAGGGATGAAATCATTTCATAATATTAATTTGTAAATGTTGGAATTGGATTTAAACAAAGTCCCATCAGGCAGACTTGTTTCCAGTGTTTGAGTTTAATATTGGACAAACCCCTAGTTCTCTGTAAAGATGTACCTTAATGTGTAGCCTTGTGCTGTGGAGACTAGTGTGTGTGTGTGTGTGTGTGTGTGTGTGTGTGTGTGTGTGTGTGTGTGTGTGTGTGTGTGTGTGTGTGTGTGTGTGTGTGTGTGTGTGTGTGTGTGTGTGTGTGTGTGTGTGTGTGTGTGTAAAATGGAACGACTAGAAGGGCTAATTCATTTGTGTGTGTGCCTGTGAAGACTGCACGGTCTAATCTTCAGAGAGTAGATTCATAGGGGTTATTAGCCATGCAGAACACTAAACGAGACATTTAGAGCTTCTAGAGTTCTGGGAATGCTTTCTGATTGGATAGACATGGTTACGATTCTGATTGGATAGACAGGGTTAAGATTCTGATTGGATAGACAGGGTTAGGATTCTAATAGAATAGACAAATCCCCAATTTCTCTCTCTGGTAAAATAGATGTTTTTGTCACAAAAATAAAGTAATAATGAAATCTAACCACATAATACTATGTGATTTAGATTATTTTCCAAGAAGAATGTGGAGAAAAAGGTCCCAAAATCAACATTTTAAGGTTCCTTACGCAGTATGCTTGGGGTCATTGTCCTGGAAGGTGAACCTCCGTCCCAGTTGGGGTCAGAGAGAAAGTGTGTGTGTGTGTGAGAGAGAGAGGAGATAGAGAGAACAAGAGAGAGAGAGAGATGAGAGAGATAAGGAGCAAGAGAGGAGAGAGAGAAACAGGAAGAGACAGTGAGAGGAGAGAAATGAAGAGAGAGAGGAGAGAGAGAAGTAGAAGAGAGACAGAGAGAGAGGAACAGGAAGAGACAGTGAGAGAGGAGAGAAATGAAGAGAGAGAGGAGAGAGAGAAGTAGAAGAGAGAGATGGTAGAGAGAGAGGAGAGAGAGCATTTAAACCAAATCGGTGTTTCTACATTCTGGCTGCACTACCTTGAATTCACCATCAAGTGACCTTCATAACACCATTTATTGTCAAGGTGCACAACCTCATTTTAACCGCTAGATGGAGACACAACATTATAATTGAGTTCGATGGCATTTAAACCAACACAAGGCTCCCAACCTTTAACTGTTAATACACACACAAGTAGCCTGAGTGCCAGTCTGTTTATTTATGCTATCATGCCAAGTCCTTGTCACTCATTGTTATGCCTACAGTGACAGAGTTCAGTTGGCCTTGGTAACAGATCTGAGACCAGGCAACCACACAAGATCACAACCAGATCTGAGACCAGGCTACCACACAAGAGTAGAACCAGGCTTCCACACAAGATCGCAACCCGATCTGAGACCAGGCTACCACACAAGATCACAACCAGATCTGAGACCAGGCTACCACACAAGATCACAACCAGATCTGAGACCAGGCTACCACACAAGATCGCAACCCGATCTGAGACCAGGCTACCACACAAGATCGCAACCCGATCTGAGACCAGGCTACCACACAAGAGTACAACCAGATCTGAGACCAGGCTACAACACAAGAGTACAACCAGATCTGAGACCAGGCTACCACACAAGATCACAACCAGATCTGAGACCAGGCTTCCACACAAAATCACAACCAGATCTGAGACCAGGCTACCACACAAGATCACAACCAGATCTGAGACCAGGCTACCACACAAGATCGCAACCCGATCTGAGACCAGGCTACCACACAAGATCGCAACCCGATCTGAGACCAGGCTACCACACAAGAGTACAACCAGATCTGAGACCAGGCTACCTCACAAGATCACAACCAGATCTGAGACCAGGCTACCACACAAGAGTACAACCAGATCTGAGGCCAGGCTACCACACAAGAGTACAACCAGATCTGAGGCCAGGCTACCACACAAGATCACAAGCAGATCTGAGACGAGGCTACCACACAAGATCACAACCAGATCTGAGACCAGGCTACCACACAAGAGTACAACCAGATCTGAGACCAGGCTACCACACAAGATCACAACCAGTTCTGAGACCAGGCTACCACACAGGATCACAAGCAGATCTGAGACCAGGCTACCACACAATTGTACAACCAGATCTGAGACCAGGCTACCACACAAGATCACAACCAGATCTGAGACCAGGCTACCACACAAGATCGCAACCCGATCTGAGACCAGGCTACCACACAAGATCGCAACCCGATCTGAGACCAGGCTACCACACAAGAGTACAACCAGATCTGAGACCAGGCTACCTCACAAGATCACAACCAGATCTGAGACCAGGCTACCACACAAGAGTACAACCAGATCTGAGGCCAGGCTACCACACAAGAGTACAACCAGATCTGAGGCCAGGCTACCACACAAGATCACAAGCAGATCTGAGACCAGGCTACCACACAAGATCACAACCAGATCTGAGACCAGGCTACCACACAAGAGTACAACCAGATCTGAGACCAGGCTACCACACAAGATCACAACCAGATCTGAGACCAGGCTACCACACAGGATCACAAGCAGATCTGAGACCAGGCTACCACACAATTGTACAACCAGATCTGAGACCAGGCTACCACACAAGATCACAACCAGATCTGAGACCAGGCTACCACACAAGATAATTCAAAACTCGAGAGGGATGAAATCATTTCATAATATTAATTTGTAAATGTTGGAATTGGATTTAAACAAAGTCCCATCAGGCAGACTTGTTTCCAGTGTTTGAGTTTAATATTGGACAAACCCTAGTTCTCTGTAAAGATGTACCTTAATGTGTAGCCTTGTGCTGTGGAGACTAGTGTGTGTGTGTGTGTGTGTGTGTGTGTGTGTGTGTGTGTGTGTGTGTGTGTGTGTGTGTGTGTGTGTGTGTGTGTGTGTGTGTGTGTGTGTGTGTGTGTGTGTGTGTGTGTGTGTGTGTGTGTGTGCGACTAGAAGGGCTAATTCATTTGTGTGTGTGCCTGTGAAGACTGCACGGTCTAATCTTCAGAGAGTAGATTCATAGGGGTTATTAGCCATGCAGAACACTAAACGAGACATTTAGAGCTTCTAGAGTTCTGGGAATGCTTTCTGATTGGATAGACATGGTTACGATTCTGATTGGATAGACAGGGTTAGGATTCTGATTGGATAGACAGGGTTAGGATTCTAATAGAATAGACAAATCCCCAATTTCTCTCTCTGGTAAAATAGATGTTTTTGTCACAAAAATAAAGTAATAATGAAATCTAACCACATAATACTATGTGATTTAGATTATTTTCCAAGAAGAATGTGGAGAAAAAGGTCCCAAAATCAACATTTTAAGGTTCCTTACGCAGTATGCTTGGGGTCATTGTCCTGCTGGAAGGTGAACCTCCGTCCCAGTTGGGGTCAGAGAGAAAGTGTGTGTGTGTGTGAGAGAGAGAGGAGATAGAGAGAACAAGAGAGAGAGAGAGATGAGAGAGATAAGGAGCAAGAGAGGAGAGAGAGAAACAGGAAGAGACAGTGAGAGGAGAGAAATGAAGAGAGAGAGGAGAGAGAGAAGTAGAAGAGAGACAGAGAGAGAGGAACAGGAAGAGACAGTGAGAGAGGAGAGAAATGAAGAGAGAGAGGAGAGAGAGAAGTAGAAGAGAGACAGTGAGAGAGGAGAGAGAGAGAGAGATGGTAGAGAGAGAGGAGAGAGAGCATTTAAACCAAATCGGTGTTTCTACATTCTGGCTGCACTACCTTGAATTCACCATCAAGTGACCTTCATAACACCATTTATTGTCAAGGTGCACAACCTCATTTTAACCGCTAGATGGAGACACAACATTATAATTGAGTTCGATGGCATTTAAACCAACACAAGGCTCCCAACCTTTAACTGTTAATACACACACAAGTAGCCTGAGTGCCAGTCTGTTTATTTATGCTATCATGCCAAGTCCTTGTCACTCATTGTTATGCCTACAGTGACAGAGTTCAGTTGGCCTTGGTAACAGATCTGAGACCAGGCAACCACACAAGATCACAACCAGATCTGAGACCAGGCTACCACACAAGAGTAGAACCAGGCTTCCACACAAGATCGCAACCCGATCTGAGACCAGGCTACCACACAAGATCACAACCAGATCTGAGACCAGGCTACCACACAAGATCACAACCAGATCTGAGACCAGGCTACCACACAAGAGTAGAACCAGGCTTCCACACAAGATCACAACCCGATCTGAGACCAGGCTACCACACAAGAGTACAACCAGATCTGAGACCAGGCTTCCACACAAAATCACAACCAGATCTGAGACCAGGCTACCACACAAGATCACAACCAGATCTGAGACCAGGCTACCACACAAGATCGCAACCCGATCTGAGACCAGGCTACCACACAAGATCGCAACCCGATCTGAGACCAGGCTACCACACAAGAGTACAACCAGATCTGAGACCAGGCTACAACACAAGAGTACAACCAGATCTGAGACCAGGCTACCACACAAGATCACAACCAGATCTGAGACCAGGCTACCACACAAGATCACAACCAGATCTGAGACCAGGCTACCACACAAGATCGCAACCCGATCTGAGACCAGGCTACCACACAAGATCGCAACCCGATCTGAGACCAGGCTACCACACAAGAGTACAACCAGATCTGAGACCAGGCTACCTCACAAGATCACAACCAGATCTGAGACCAGGCTACCACACAAGAGTACAACCAGATCTGAGGCCAGGCTACCACACAAGAGTACAACCAGATCTGAGGCCAGGCTACCACACAAGATCACAAGCAGATCTGAGACCAGGCTACCACACAAGATCACAACCAGTTCTGAGACCAGGCTACCACACAGGATCACAAGCAGATCTGAGACCAGGCTACCACACAATTGTACAACCAGATCTGAGACCAGGCTACCACACAAGATCACAACCAGATCTGAGACCAGGCTACCACACAAGATCGCAACCCGATCTGAGACCAGGCTACCACACAAGATCGCAACCCGATCTGAGACCAGGCTACCACACAAGAGTACAACCAGATCTGAGACCAGGCTACCTCACAAGATCACAACCAGATCTGAGACCAGGCTACCACACAAGAGTACAACCAGATCTGAGGCCAGGCTACCACACAAGAGTACAACCAGATCTGAGGCCAGGCTACCACACAAGATCACAAGCAGATCTGAGACGAGGCTACCACACAAGATCACAACCAGATCTGAGACCAGGCTACCACACAAGAGTACAACCAGATCTGAGACCAGGCTACCACACAAGATCACAACCAGTTCTGAGACCAGGCTACCACACAGGATCACAAGCAGATCTGAGACCAGGCTACCACACAATTGTACAACCAGATCTGAGACCAGGCTACCACACAAGATCACAACCAGATCTGAGACCAGGCTACCACACAAGAGTACAACCAGATCTGAGACCAGGCTACCACACAAGAGTACAACCAGATCTGAGACCAGGCTACCTCACAAGATCACAACCAGATCTGAGACCAGGCTACCACACAACAGTACAACCAGATCTGAGGCCAGGCTACCACACAAGAGTACAACCAGATCTGAGGCCAGGCTACCACACAAGATCACAAGCAGATCTGAGACGAGGCTACCACACAAGATCACAACCAGATCTGAGACCAGGCTACCACACAAGAGTACAACCAGATCTGAGACCAGGCTACCACACAAGAGTACAACCAGATCTGAGACCAGGCTACCTCACAAGATCACAACCAGATCTGAGACCAGGCTACCACACAACAGTACAACCAGATCTGAGGCCAGGCTACCACACAAGAGTACAACCAGATCTGAGGCCAGGCTACCACACAAGATCACAAGCAGATCTGAGACGAGGCTACCACACAAGATCACAACCAGATCTGAGACCAGGCTACCACACAAGAGTACAACCAGATCTGAGACCAGGCTACCACACAAGATCACAACCAGTTCTGAGACCAGGCTACCACACAGGATCACAAGCAGATCTGAGACCAGGCTACCACACAATTGTACAACCAGATCTGAGACCAGGCTACCACACAAGATCACAACCAGATCTGAGACCAGGCTACCACACAAGATAATTCAAAACTCGAGAGGGATGAAATCATTTCATAATATTAATTTGTAAATGTTGGAATTGGATTTAAACAAAGTCCCATCAGGCAGACTTGTTTCCAGTGTTTGAGTTTAATATTGGACAAACCCCTAGTTCTCTGTAAAGATGTACCTTAATGTGTAGCCTTGTGCTGTGGAGACTAGTGTGTGTGTGTGTGTGTGTGTGTGTGTGTGTGTGTGTGTGTGTGTGTGTGTGTGTGTGTGTGTGTGTGTGTGTGTGTGTGTGTGTGTGTGTGTGTGTGTGTGTGTGTGTGTGTGTGTGTGTGTGTGTGTGTGTGTGTGTGCGTGCGTGCGTGCGTGCGTGCGTGTGCGTGCGTGCGTGTGTGTGTGTGTGTGTGTGTGTGTATGTGTGTGTGGGACTAGAAGGGCTAATTCATTTGTGTGTGTGCCTGTGAAGACTGCACGGTCTAATCTTCAGAGAGTAGATTAATAGGGGTTATTAGCCATGCAGAACACTAAACGATACATTTAGAGCTTCTAGAGTTCTGGGAATGCTTTCTGATTGGATAGACAGGGTTAGGATTCTGATTGAATACGCAGGGTTAGGATTCTGATTGGATAGACAGGGTTAGGATTCTGATTGGATAGACAGGGTTAGGTTTCTGATTGGACAGACAGGATTAGGAGGAGAAGGAGAGAGGGATGGACGGAGAGAGGGATGGACGGAGAGAGGGATGGACAGAGAGAGGGATGGAAGGAGAGAGGGATGGAAGGAGAGTGGGATGGACGGAGAGAGGGATGGAAGGAGAGAGGGATGGAAGGAGAGAGGGATGGACGGAGAGAGGATGGACGGAGAGAGGGATGGAAAGAGAGAGGGATGGAAGGAGAGAGGGATGGAAGGAGAGAGGATGGACGGAGAGAGGGATGGAAGGAGAGAGGGATGGATGGAGAGAGGGATGGAAGGAGAGAGGGATGGACGGAGAGAGGATGGACGGAGAGAGGGATGGAAGGAGAGAGGATGGCGAAAATGTGACATACATGAAAAAAATATGGTCACAGGACTCTAAAACAACTTCCCCTCTATATCCCTCTATCTTCCCCTCTATATTTCTCTATCTTCCCCCTATATTCCTCTATCTTCCCCCTATATTCCTCTATCTTCCCCCTCTATATTCCTCTATCTTCCCCCTCTATATTTCTCTATCTTCCCCCTATATTCCTCTATCTTCCCCCTATATTCCTCTATCTTCCCCCTATATTCCTCTATCTTCCCCCTCTATATTCCTCTATCTTCCCCCTATATTCCTCTATCTTCCCCCTCTATATTTCTCTATCTTCCCCCTCTATATTCCTCTAACTTCCCCTCTATATTCCTCTAACTTCCCCCTCTATATTCCTCTAACTTCCCCTCTATATTCCTCTATCTTCCCCCTCTTTTTCCTCTATCTTTCCCCTCTATATTCCTCTATCTTCCCCCTCTTTTTCCTCTATCTTCCCCCTCTATATTCCTCTATCTTCCCCCTCTATATTCCTCTATCTTCCCCCTCTATATTGCTCTAAAACAACTTCCCTCCATATTCCTCTAACTTCCCCCTCTATATTCCCTCTAACTTCCCCTCTATATTCCCTCTAACTTCCCCCTCTATAATCCCCTAACTTCCCCCTCTATATTCCTCTAAAACAACTCCCCCTCTATATTCCTCTAAAACAACTTCCCCTCTATATTCCTATATCTTCCCCCTCTATATTCCTCTATCTTCCCCCTCTATATATATATATTCCTCTATATTCCTCCTCTATATATTCCTCTATCTTCCCCTCTATATTCTGCTATCTTCCCCCTCTATATTCCTCTATCTTCCCCCTCTATATTCCTCTAAAACAACTTCCCCTCTATATTCCTCTAACTTCCCCCTCTATATTCCTCTATCTTCAACCTCTATATTCCTCTATCTTCCCCCTCTATATTCCTATATCTTCCCCCTCTATATTCCTCTATCTTCCCCTCTATATATTCCTCTATCTTCCCCCTCTATATTCCTCTAAAACAACATCCCCTCTATATTCCTCTAACTTCCCCTCTATATTCCTCTAACTTCCCCCTCTATATTCCTCTAAAACAACATCCCCTCTATATTCCTCTAACTTCCCCCTCTATATTCCTCTAAAACAACTTCCCCTCTATATTCCTCTAAAACAACATCCCCCTCTATATTCCTCTATCTTCCCCTTATAATCCTCTATCTTCCCCTCTATATTCCTCTATCTTCCCCCCTATATTCCTCTATCTTCCCCCTCTATATTCCTCTAAAACAACATCCCCTCTATATTCCTCTAACTTCCCCTCTATATTCCTCTAACTTCCCCCTCTATATTCCTCTAAAACAACATCCCCTCTATATGCCTCTAACTTCCCCCTCTATATTCCTCTAAACAACTTCCCCCTCTATATTCCTCTAAAACAAATTCCCCTCTATAATCCTCTATCTTCCCCCTCTTTTTTCCTCTATCTTCCCCTCTATAATCCTCTAAAACAACTTCCGCTCTATATTCCTCTAACTTCCCCTCTATATTCCTCTTACTTCCCCTCTATATTCCTCTATATGCCTCTATCTTCCCCCTCTATAGTCCTCTATCTTCCCCCTCTATATTCCTCTAACTTCCCCTCTATATTCCTCTATCTTCCCCCTCTATAATCCTCTATCTTTCGCCTCTATATTCCTCTAAAACAACTCCCCTCTATATGCCTCTATCTTCCCCCTCTATATTCCCTTAACTTCCCCCTCTATATTCCTCTAAAACAACTTCCCCTCTATAATCCTCTAAAACAACTCCCCCTCTATATGCCTCTATCTTCCCCTCTATATTCCTCTAAAACATCTTCCCCCTCTATATTCCTCTAAAACATCTTCCCCCTCTATATATATTCCTCTAACTTCCCATCTATATTCCTCTATCTTCCCCCTCTATATTCCTCTATCTTTCCCCTCTATATATTCCTCTATCTTCCCCCTCTATATTCCTCTAACTTCCCCTCTATATTCCTCTATCTTCCCCTCTATATTCCTCTATCTTCCCCCTCTATATTCCTCAATCTTCCCCCTCTATATTCCTCTAACTTCCCTCTATATTCCTCTAACTTCCCCCTCTATAATCCTCTAAAACAACTCCCCCTCTATATGCCTCTATCTTCCCCCTCTATATTCCTCTATCTTTCCCCTCTATATTCCTCTAAAACAACTCCCCCTCTATATGCCTATATCTTCCCCCTCTATATTCCCTTAACTTCCCCTCTATATTCCTCTAAAACAACTTCCCCCTCTATAACCTCTAAAACAACTCCCCCTCTATATGCCTCTATCTTTCCCCTCTATATTCCTCTAAAACATCTTCCCCCTCTATATTCCTCTAAAACATCTTCCCCCTCTATATATATTCCTCTAACTTCCCATCTATATTCCTCTATCTTCCCCCTCTATATATTCCTCTATCTTTCCCCTCTATATTCCTCTATCTTCCCCCTCTATATTCATCTAAAACATCTTCCCCCTCTATATCCCTCTATCTTCCCCCTCTATATTCATCTAAAACATCTTCCCCCTCTATATTCATCTAAAACATCTTCCCCCTCTATATTCATCTAAAACATCTTCCCCCTCTATATTCATCTAAAACATCTTCCCCTCTATATTCCTCTATCTTCCCCTCTATATTCCTCAATCTTCCCCCTCTATATTCCTCAATCTTCCCCCTCTATATTCCTCTATCTTCCCCCTCTATATTCCTCTAAAACAACTTCCCCTCTATATTCCTCTATCTTCCCCCTCTATATTCCTCTATCTTCCCCCTCTATATTCCTCTAAAACATCTTCCCCCTCTATATTCCTCTATCTTCCCCCTCTATATTCCTCTATCTTCCCCTCTATATTCCTCTAAAACATCTTCCCCCTCTATATTCCTCTATCTTCCCCCTCTATATTCCTCTATCTTCCCTCTATATTCCTCTAAAACATCTTCCCCCTCTATATTCCTCTATCTTCCCCCTCTATATTCCTCTATCTTCCCCCTCTATATTCCTCTATCTTCCCCCTCTATATTCCTCTATCTTCCCCCTCTATATTCCTCTATCTTCCCCCTCTATATTCCTCTAACTTCCCCTCTATATGCCTCTATCATCCCCCTCTATATTCCTCTAACTTCCCCTCTATATGCCTCTATCATCCCCCTCTATATTACTCTAACTTCCCCTCTATATTCCTCCAACTTCCCCCTCTATATTCCTCTAAAACAACTTCCCCTCTATCTTCCTTCCTTCCTTCCTTCCTTCCTTCCTTCCTTCCTTCCTTCCTTCCTTCCTTCCTTCCTTCCTTCCTTCCTTCCTTCCTTCCTTCCTTCCTTCCTTCCTTCCTTCCTTCCTTCCTTCCTTCCTAGATACTGACTGTCTTATGCTTCCTGTATACTCACTGTCTTATGGTTCCTATAATAGGAACCAGGGAATAGGGTGCCAGTCCTGGTCTAAAGTAGTGCACTATGTAGGGAATAGTGTGCCAGTCCTGGTCTATAGTAGTGCACTATGTAGGGAATAATGTGCCAGCCCAGGTCTAATGTAGTGCACTATATAGAGAATAGGGTGCCAGCCCTGGTCTATAGTAGTGCACTATATAGGGAATAGTGTGCCAGTCCTGGTCTAAAGTAGTGCACTATGTAGGGAATAGTGTGCCAGTCCTGGTCTATAGTAATGCACTATATAGGGAATAGGGTGTCAGCCCTGGTCTAAAGTAGTGCACTATATAGGGAATAGTGTTCCAGCCCTGGTCTAAAGTAGTGCACTATATAGGGAATAGTGTGCCAGCCCTGGTCTAAAGTAGTGCACTATACAGGGAATAGGGCCCTGGTCTAAAGTAGTGCACTATATAGGGAATAGTGTGCCATTTGGGATGCATCCGTAGACCTTTGTAGAGATGTCATAGAAGTAGACATGTCAGAAGCTAAAGCTGTTGATAGCGTTATAGAAATAGACATGTCAGAAGCTGTCACAATGATGTGAGATTGAAAACTCCATTTTGTCAGCTTACCGTTTTGCTCCAAAGACTCTACCTCTCTCTCTCTCTCGCTCTCTCATGCAGACACACGCAGGCGTGTTGACACATGCAGACAGACAGACAGACAGACAGACAGACAGACAGACAGACAGACAGACAGACAGACAGACAGACAGACAGACAGACAGACAGACAGACAGACAGACAGACAGACAGACAGACAGACAGACAGACAGACAGACAGACAGACAGACAGACAGACAGACAG
>NW_025747367.1:37500-40000 GCF_021184085.1 Oncorhynchus gorbuscha | reverse complement strand
AGTGGTGAAGTAGTGTCCCCATGAGAGAGAGAATACAGAGAGAGAGAAGTAATAAGAGAGAGTAATATCCATCTTTTAAGCTAAGAGAGAGATTAAGCCCCGAGAGCAATAAGAAAGCAATAAGCTGGGCTAATAAACAGTAATATAGTATTTGGGTGCTGCTTTAATAAAAAATAAGAGAGAAAAAAAGAGTAATAAGAGACCGTGTTTGTATGCATCTTTATCCTGTCTAGGAGACAGGTTCCACAAGAGAGCTTAAGAGAGAACTAATAAGATATATTTTTACATTGTTTGCAAACTAATAAGTGACATGTATTAAGACAAAATAACATACAAAATAGGAAAGCCCCCAAAAAAGAGAGCAGGGCAAAGAGCTACTCTTCTCAATCTCCTCTCGAGAAGAGCAAGCCATGATAGAGTGACAGGAAATAGAGGAAGATGAGGAGGTAGGAGGGATGGAGAATCCCTCAATGAACACAGAGAAGAAGAGATGGAGCTCTCGTTTCCAGCACACAGCTGTGTCTTCTCTCTCCTCTCGTGACCCTCTAGGATAGCAGGAACTGGTTTCAGTGGTGATTTTTATTTTATATCTTGTTCTCAAATCTAAAGTGGACACAGCAAAGAGTCCCTCTAAACCAACACCTTCCACTCTACACCTGGCTATCTACACAGCTCCTCTTTTCTCTCCTCTCGTTTCCCTGCTACACCTTCTCTTTTCTCTCCTCATTACCCTCTACACAGCTTCTCTTCTCCCAACACCTTTCCACTGCTACACCTGGCTTCTCAGCTCCCAACCCGTTTCCCTCTACACCTTATCTTTTCTCTCCTCATTTCCCTCTACACAGCTTCTCTTCTCTCCCCTCCCGTTTCCCTCTACACAGGCTTCTCAGAGTCCCCTCACCTTTCCACTCTACACCTGCTTCTCAGAGTCCTCACCTTTCCACTGCTACACCTGGCTTCTCTTCAGAGTCCCAACACCTTTCCACTCTACACAGGCTTCTCTTTTCTACCCTCCACGTTTCCCTCTACAGCAGAGTCCCAACACCTCCACTGTTTCCCTGGCTACAGCAGAGTCCTTTTCACCCCTCCACTGCTTCACCTGGCTACAGCAGAGTCCTTTTCTCACTTCTCGTTTCCACTCTCACCTGACTCTCTGAGGTCCCAAACCTCCCACTGCTACACCTTATCATAAGAGTCCCAACACCTTACCACTGCTACACCTGGCTATCAGCAGAGTCCCAACACTGACCACTTCACCTACTATCACAGAGTCCCAACACCTCTCCAGTTTACACCTGGCTCAGCAGAGTCCCTCCACCTGTACCACTATTCCCCAGGTCAGCAGAGTGCAAATGACTGCTACACGTGATCTCAGTCAACACCTGGTAAAATGCTAACCTGGATAAATAAAGTAAATACAATTCTCTCCCCTCCCGTTTCACCTGGTACAGTATGATGTGTCCCCAGTGACCACTGGTACACCTGGTTACAGCAGAGTCCCAACACCTTCTACCACTGGATCCTGGCTATCAGCAGGCCACCCCCACTGTACACCTGGCTAAAACAGCATCTGATCCTCAACACCTTACCACTGCTACACCTGGCTGTGTGCAGAGTCCCCTCCTGTACAGCACTGTTCACACTGCTATAACTGCAGAGTCCCAACACTAAACCAACACCATCATTAAATTTGCTGACAGCAGAGTCCCAACACATGAGAAAGCCTTGACAGTTAAGAACAAATTCCATTTTTTCAATGATGGTTTGTTCCTGGGTGGGTTATCTGCCTTGTTCAGGGGCAGAACGACAGATTTTACCTTGTCAGCTCAGGGAACAATCCAGCAACCTTTAGCAGGTTTCAGGCCCAACGCTCTAACAACCAGGCTATCCTAGCCGCCCTGGTGGCCTGCGCCGTTTGCCCAGGGTAGGGCCGTCATTGTAAATAGTTTACATTGGGCAGAATTTGTTCTTTCCATGTTACCCTAAAGAATATAAAAATATTTTCCACAGAGGAAGTGGAACCAAATTCAGGGTTCTCCTATCGAACAGCTAAGAACCCTTTTCAAAGTATGATGTTGACATGATAGGGTCAAATATAATGTGATTTGACATCATTTTTAGGTATGGACAGGACCTTGAGCTTCTTGGCAGCGCCCAGGGGCTTGGATTCTTTAGCTAGGGTTAGACTTGGACAGGAAGCTAGTGTTATGATAGTGACAGAACACAGAGCCAATGGACAGCGCAACGCTCCATCTTTAGGATATGGACAGGAAGCACTGAGCTAGGGCTGGAACACTTGTATTTGGGTTAGCTGATATACAGGAAAAAAGGGAAAATATGGAAAGAGGCTAGTGTTAGGATATGGACATCTTTATCCTGGGTCTAGGACACAGGTTCCACAACAGCTTTATTAACTCATGGACAGGAAGCTTTAGGGTTTGGAAACTAATATGGACATGAAGCTAGGGTTAAAATAACAGGAAGCTAGGGTTAGGATATG
>NW_025747367.1:0-32500 GCF_021184085.1 Oncorhynchus gorbuscha | reverse complement strand
CTTCCATCCATCCCTACATCCATCCCTACATCCATCCATCCCTACATCCATCCATCCATCCCTTCATTCATCCCTACTTCCATCCATTACATCCCTTCATCCATCCCTACTTCCATCCATCCCTACATCCATCCATCCCTCCCATCCGTCCCTTCATCCATCCATCCCTACATCCATCCCTTCATCCATCCCTACATCCATCCTTCATCCATCCATCCCTACTCCCTGTAGAGTATAACTTAGTGGACGTGATATAGAATGTAGTATAGTGTAAAGTATAACTTAGTGGAGATTATATAGTATCTAGTATACTGTAGAGTATAACTTAGTGGACATGATATATTATATAGTATAATGTAAAGTATAACTTAATGGACATGATATAGTATATAGTATACTGTAGAGTATAACTTAGTTAACATGATATAGAATGTAGTATAGTGTAGAGTATAACTTAGTGGAGATGATATAGTATCTAGTATACTGTAGAGTATAACTTAGTGGACATGATATAGTATATAGTATACTGTCGAGTATAACTTTGTGGACATTATGTAGTATACTGTCGAGTATAACTTAGTAGTATATGGTAGAGTATAAACATAGTGGACATTATATAGTATATAGTATAATGTAGAGTATAACTTAATGGACATTATATAGTATATAGTATAATGTAGAGTATAACTTAATGGACATGATATAGTATATAGTATAATGTAGAGTATAACTTAATGGACATGATATAGTATATAGTATAATGTAGAGTATAACTTAATGGACATTATATAGTATATAGTATAATGTAGAGTATAACTTAATGGACATGATATAGTATATAGTATAATGTAGAGTATAACTTAATGGACATGATATAGTATATAGTATAATGTAGAGTATAACTTAATGGACATGATATAGTATATAGTATAATGTAGAGTATAACTTAATGGACATTATATAGTATATAGTATAATGTAGAGTATAACTTAATGGACATTATATAGTATATAGTATAATGTAGAGTATAACTTAATGGACATGATATAGTATATAGTATAATGTAGAGTATAACTTTGTGGACATTATGTAGTATACTGTCGAGTATAACTTATAGTATAATGTAGAGTATAACATAGTGGACATTATATAGTATATAGTATAATGTAGAGTATAACTTAATGGACATTATATAGTATATAGTATAATGTAGAGTATAACTTAGTGGACATTATATAGTATATAGTATAATGTAGAGTATAACTTAATGGACATGATATAGTATATAGTATAATGTAGAGTATAACTTAATGGACATGATATAGTATCTAGTATAATGTAGAGTATAACTTAATGGACATTATATAGTATATAGTATAATTTAGAGTATAACTTAATGGACATGATATAGTATCTAGTATACTGTAGAGTATAACTTAATGGACATTATATAGTATATAGTATAATTTAGAGTATAACTTAATGGACATGATATAGTATATAGTATAATGTAGAGTATAACTTAATGGACATGATATAGTATATAGTATAATGTAGAGTATAACTTAGTGGAGATGATATAGTATATAGTATAATGTAGAGTATAACTTAATGGACATTATATAACAAACATGACATATAGTATAATTTAGAGTATAACTTAATGGACATGATATAGTATCTAGTATACTGTAGAGTATAACTTAATGGACATTATATAGTATATAGTATAATGTAGAGTATAACTTAATGGACATTATATAGTATATAGTATAATGTAGAGTATAACTTAATGGACATTATATAGTATATAGTATAATGTAGAGTATAACATAGTGGAGATGATATAGTATATAGTATAATGTAGAGTATAACATAGTGGAGATGATATAGTATATAGTATAATGTAGAGTATAACTTAGTGGACATGATATAGTATATAGTATAATTTTTTTTTCTTTGTGGACATTATGTAGTATACTGTCGAGTATAACTTATAGTATATGGTAGAGTATAACTTAGTGGAGATGATATAGTATATAGTATAATGTAGAGTATAACTTAATGGACATGATATAGTATATAGTATAATGTAGAGTATAACTTAGTGGAGATGATATAGTATATAGTATAATGTAGAGTATAACTTAGTGGACATGATATAGTATATAGTATAATGTAGAGTATAACTTAATGGACATTATATAGTATATAGTATAATGTAGAGTATAACTTAGTGGACATGATATAGTATATAGTATAATGTAGAGTATAACTTAATGGACATTATATAGTATATAGTATAATGTAGAGTATAACTTAATGGACATTATATAGTATATAGTATAATGTAGAGTATAACTTAATGGACATTATATAGTATATAGTATAATGTAGAGTATAACTTAATGGACATTATATAGTATATAGTATAATGTAGAGAGTATAACTTAATGGACATTATATAGTATATAGTATAATGTAGAGTATAACTTAGTGGAGATGATATAGTATATAGTATAATGTAGAGTATAACTTAATGGACATTATGTAGTATATAGTATAATGTAGAGTATAACTTAGTGGAGATGATATAGTATATAGTATAATGTAGAGTATAACTTAATGGAGATGATATAGTATAATGTAGAGTATAACTTAATGGACATGATATAGTATATAGTATAATGTAGAGTATAACTTAATGGACATGATATAGTATATAGTATAATGTAGAGTATAACTTAATGGAGATGATATAGTATAATGTAGAGTATAACTTAATGGACATTATATAGTATATAGTATAATGTAGAGTATAACTTAGTGGAGATGATATAGTATATAGTATAATGTAGAGTATAACTTAATGGACATTATATAGTATATAGTATAATGTAGAGTATAACTTAATGGACATTATATAGTATATAGTATAATGTAGAGTATAACTTAATGGACATTATATAGTATATAGTATAATGTAGAGTATAACTTAATGGACATTATATAGTATATAGTATAATGTAGAGAGTATAACTTAATGGACATTATATAGTATATAGTATAATGTAGAGTATAACTTAGTGGAGATGATATAGTATATAGTATAATGTAGAGTATAACTTAATGGACATTATATAGTATATAGTATAATGTAGAGTATAACTTAGTGGACATGATATAGTATATAGTATAATGTAGAGTATAACTTAATGGACATTATATAGTATATAGTATAATGTAGAGTATAACTTAATGGACATGATATAGTATAATGTAGAGTATAACTTAATGGACATTATATAGTATATAGTATAATTTAGAGTATAACTTAATGGACATGATATAGTATCTAGTATACTGTAGAGTATAACTTAATGGACATGATATAGTATATAGTATAATGTAGAGTATAACTTAATGGACATTATATAGTATATAGTATAATGTAGAGTATAACTTAATGGACATTATATAGTATATAGTATAATGTAGAGTATAACATAGTGGAGATGATGTAGTATATAGTGTAATGTAGAGTATAACATAGTGGAGATGATATAGTATATAGTATAATGTAGAGTATAACTTAGTGGACATGATATAGTATATAGTATAATTTTTTTTCTTTGTGGACATTATGTAGTATACTGTCGAGTATAACTTATAGTATATGGTAGAGTATAACTTAGTGGAGATGATATAGTATATAGTATAATGTAGAGTATAACTTAATGGACATGATATAGTATATAGTATAATGTAGAGTATAACTTAGTGGAGATGATATAGTATATAGTATAATGTAGAGTATAACTTAGTGGACATGATATAGTATATAGTATAATGTAGAGTATAACTTAATGGACATTATATAGTATATAGTATAATGTAGAGTATAACTTAGTGGACATGATATAGTATATAGTATAATGTAGAGTATAACTTAATGGACATTATATAGTATATAGTATAATGTAGAGTATAACTTAATGGACATTATATAGTATATAGTATAATGTAGAGTATAACTTAATGGACATTATATAGTATATAGTATAATGTAGAGTATAACTTAATGGACATTATATAGTATATAGTATAATGTAGAGAGTATAACTTAATGGACATTATATAGTATATAGTATAATGTAGAGTATAACTTAGTGGAGATGATATAGTATATAGTATAATGTAGAGTATAACTTAATGGACATTATATAGTATATAGTATAATGTAGAGTATAACTTAGTGGACATGATATAGTATATAGTATACTGTAGAGTATAACTTAGTGGAGATGATATAGTATATAGTATAATGTAGAGTACAACTTAGTGGACATGATATAGTATATAGTATAATGTAGAGTATAACTTAATGGACATTATATAGTATATAGTATAATGTAGAGTATAACTTAATGGACATTATATAGTATATAGTATAATGTAGAGTATAACTTAATGGACATTATATAGTATATAGTATAATGTAGAGTATAACTTAATGGAGATGATATAGTATATAGTATAATGTAGAGTATAACTTAATGGAGATGATATAGTATATAGTATAATGTAGAGTATAACTTAATGGACATTATATAGTATATAGTATAATGTAGAGTATAACTTAGTGGAGATGATATAGTATATAGTATAATGTAGAGTATAACATAGTGGAGATGATATAGTATATAGTATAATGTAGAGTATAACTTAATGGACATTATGTAGTATATAGTATAATGTAGAGTATAACTTAGTGGAGATGATATAGTATATAGTATAATGTAGAGTATAACTTAATGGAGATGATATAGTATAATGTAGAGTATAACTTAATGGAGATGATATAGTATAATGTAGAGTATAACTTAATGGACATGATATAGTATATAGTATAATGTAGAGTATAACTTAATGGACATGATATAGTATATAGTATAATGTAGAGTATAACTTAATGGAGATGATATAGTATAATGTAGAGTATAACTTAATGGAGATGATATAGTATAATGTAGAGTATAACTTAGTGGACATAATAAGGTATACACTACCGTTCACTCAGAAATGTTATTGTTTTTGAAAGAAAAGCACATGACTTCTTAATGAACTGGACTGTTGAACTCCGTAAATGATGTTAATAATGACTGATATGATTTGATCTTTGATTATGAATTTGATTGTATACATGTTATTCTGTTTCCTTTGTGATGCAGCACAGACTACTCAGTAAATATACCACTTTATGGTTAAAGGAATTCCTGCCTCAGTCTCATACATTCCTCTGTCACCTGACACGTGACCACCTGTTCACCTTCACTGTCAGTCATCCTACCTGTCCAGCTACCCACACAGATTCCACTAATCTTTCACTATTGTACTAACTATTTGTTCCATTGGTGTTGAAAAGCTTGTTCGAGGTTCAGGAAAAGACAGGGCATATGGGGACAGAGAGAGAGAGGTGGAGAGAGATAGAGAGAGAGGAGGAGGAGAAAGAGAGAGAGAGAGAGAGAGGAGGAGGAGAAAGAGAGAGAGAGAGGTGGAGAGAGATAGAGAGAGAGAGAGAGGAGGAGGAGAGAGAGAGATATATAAGAGTGAAAGAGACAGAGACAAAGCAATGCCTCAAGGTGAGCTTTCTTTCTCTTCTCCCCTCTCTTTCCTTCATCTCTCTCTCTAACTCTGTCTCTCTACCTCCATCCCTCTCTCTCATCCATCGCTCTCTCTTTCCTTCATCTCTCTCTCTAACTCTCTGTCTCTCTACCTCCATCCCCCTCTCTCTCATCCATTGCTCTCTCTTTCCTTCATCTCTCTCTCTAACTCTCTGTCTCTCTACCTCCATCCATCCCTCTCTCTATCATCCATCTCTCTCTCATCTGTCCATCTCTCTCTCCATTCTCTCTCCCTCCTTCCTCCCCTTTCTCTCTCCCCCTCTTTCTCCCTCATTATCTCTCTCTCTCCCTCCATCTATCTTCCCCCCCTCTCTCTCCTTGCTCTGCTCTCCTCTTGTTTGGGCGAAACAGAGTGAAGGATGAAAAGCTGGAGGCGAGAACAAAAGAAATGCACAGGATGGAGAGAGAGGAGGAGGTAGAGAGAGAGGGGAGGAGGTAAGGGGAGAGAGGAGGAGGTAGAGAGAGAGAGAGAGAGAGAGAGAGAGAGAGAGAGGGGGGATGGAAGAGAGGATCAGAGAAGAGTGGTGGTAGGGAGAGAGAGGAGGAGGTAAGGGGAGAGAGAGAGAGAGGGGGAATGGAAGAGAGGATCAGAGAAGAGTGGTGGTAGGGGGAGAGAGGAGGGAGGGGGAGAGGGATGGAGAGAGATAAAGAGGGAGAGAGATGGGAGGAGGTAGAGAGGGGGGAGGGAAGGAGAAAGTGAGAGAGGGGGAGAGAGAGGAGGAGGTAAGAGAGAGAGAGAGAGAGAGAGAGAGAGAGAGAGAGAGACAGAGAGAGGGGAGATGGAAGAGAGGATCAGAGGAGTGGCGGTAGGGAGAGAAAAGGGGAGGGAGGGGGAGAGAGAGAGAGAGTGGGGGGTGGAGGGATGGAGAGAGAGAAAGAGGGAGAGAGATGGGAGGAGGTAGAGAGCGGGGAGGGATGGAGAAAGGGAGAGAGAGAGGAGGAAGGGAGAGAGAGAGAGAGAGGGGGATGGAAGAGAGGATCAGAGGAGAGTGGTGGTAGGGAGAGAGAGGAGGAGGTAAGGGGAGAGAGAGAGAGAGAGAGAGAGAGAGAGAGGGGGGATGGAAGTGAGGATCAGAGGAGTGGCAGTACGGAGTGAGAAGGGGAGGGAGGGGGAGGAGAGAGAGAGAGAGAGGGAGAGAGAGAGAGAGAGAGAGAGAGAGAGGAGATGGAAGAGAGGATCAGAGAAGAGTGGTGGTAGGGAGAGAGAGGAGGAGGGAGGGGGAGAGAGAGAGATGGAAGAGAGGATCAGAGAAGAGTGGTGGTAGGGGAGAGAGGGGGAGGGGGAGAGAGAGAGGGGGGTGAGGATCAGAGAAGAGTGGCGGTAGGGAGAGAGAGGGAGGGGGGAGGAGGGATGGAGAGAGATAAAGAGGGAGAGAGATGGGTGGAGGTAGAGAGGGGGGGGGAAGGAGAAAGTGAGAGAGGGGGAGAGAGGGAGGAGGGGGGAGAGAGAGAGAGGAGGAGGAGAGAGAGGAGAGAGAGAGAGAGAGAGAGAGAGAGAGAGAGAGAGAGAGAGAGAGAGAGAGAGAGAGGGGGGGATGGAAGAGAGGATCAGAGGAGAGTGGTGGTAGGGAGAGAGAGGAGGAGGGAGGGGGAGAGAGAGAGAGAGAGAGAGAGGAGAGAGAGAGAGAGAGAGAGAGAGAGAGGGGGGATGGAAGCGAGGATCAGAGGAGTGGCAGTACGGAGAGAGAAGGGGAGGGAGGGGGAGAGAGAGAGAGAGAGAGAGGGAGAGAGAGAGAGAGAGGGAGATGGAAGAGAGGATCAGAGGAGTGGCGGTAGGGAGAGAGAAGGGGAGGGAGGGGGAGAGAGAGAGTGGGGGGTGGAGGGATAGAGAGAGAGAAAGAGGGAGAGAGATGGGAGGAGGTAGAGAGGGGGAGGGAAGGAGAAAGTGAGAGAGGGGAGAGAGGAGAGGAGGTAAGGGGAGAGAGAGAGAGGGAGAGAGAGAGAGAGAGAGAGAGAGGAGAGAGAGAGAGAGAGAGAGAGAGAGAGAGAGAGAGAGAGAGATGGAAGAGAGGATCAGAGGAGTGGCGGTAGGGAGAGAGAAGGGGAGGGAGGGGGAGAGAGAGAGGGGGGTGGAGGGATGGAGAGAGAGAAAGAGGGAGAGAGATGGGATGAGGTAGAGAGGGGGAGGGATGGAGAAAGGGAGAGAGAGAGAGGGGGATTGAAGAGAGGATCAGAGGAGAGTGGTGGTAGGGAGAGAGAGGAGGAGGTAGAGAGAGAGAGAGGGGGGATGGAAGTGAGGATCAGAGGAGTGGCAGTACGGAGGAGAAGGGGAGGGAGGGGAGGGAGGGAGAGAGAGAGAGAGAGAGAGAGAGAGAGAGAGAGAGAGAGAGAGAGAGAGAGAGGGGAGATGGAAGAGAGGATCAGAGAAGAGTGGTGGTAGGGAGAGAGAGGAGGAGGGAGGGGGAGAGAGAGAGAGAGAGAGAGAGAGAGAGAGAGAGAGAGAGAGAGAGAGAGAAGAGAGAGAGAGAGAGAGAGGGGGAATGGAAGAGAGGATCAGAGAAGAGTGGTAGAGTAGAGAGAGAGAGAGAGAGAGAGAGAGAGAGAGAGAGAGAGAGAGAGGGGGAATGGAAGAGAGGATCAGAGAAGAGTGGTGGTAGGGGGAGAGAGGAGGGAGGGGAGAGAGAGGGGGGGGGGTGAGGATCAGAGAAGAGTGGCGGTAAGGAGAGAGAGGGAGGGGGGTGGAGGGATGGAGAGAGATAGAGAGGGATAGAGATGGGAGGAGGTAGAGAGGGGGAGGGATGGAGAAAGTGAGAGAGGGGGAGATGGAAGAGAGGATCAGAGGAGTGGCGGTAGGGAGAGAGAAGGGGAGGGAGGGGGGAGAGAGAGAGTGGGGTGTGGAGGGATGGAGAGAGAGAAAGAGGGAGAGAGATGGGAGGAGGTAGAGAGGGGGAGGGATGGAGAAAGGGAGAGAGAGGAGGAAGGGAGAGAGATAGGGGGATGGAAGGATGGAGAGAGAGAAAGATAAATAGCAAGAGAGAAGGGAGGAGGTAAGGAGATAGAGAGAGAGAGAGAGAGAGAGAGAGAGGGGGGGGGTGGAGGGATGGAGAGAGGGGGAGAGTGAGAGAAAGAGAGGGGGTGGAGGGATGGAGAGGGGGGAGAGTGGGAGAAAGAGAGGGGGATAGGGGGAGAGAGAGATGGGGGGAACAGAGAGATCTATACATAAGATTATATATATCATATATTATGATAAGACCCTCTACATCAAAACCTTCAAACCAAATCCAAAATCCATACATAAAACCTTGATTTGGGACAAAATTACCTGAATGGATTTTTTACCACCAAGGACAATCAACAAAGATCTTGTAACAAACCAAAAGGTGCTGAAGAAACAGACCTGTAAATACCATCCAACACATCACTGAGTGAGTCGTGTTCAGTCTGAACCTACTTCTGAAACCTAAAAAAGTTAAAGACAATAATCTCTAGATCATCTTGTTATATAAAATCTTTGTAAATAAAGCCACTAAGCTTCTAGGACAGAGCAGACCTGGCTGCTTCTTCAATTAGCACTGAAGTGTGAAGTGAGAGGTGTGAACTCTTGAGCCTAACAATGTCAGTTTCACTGCCCCCCCCCCCCCCCCGCCCCCCGACCCAAATACAGAGGCCTTTGTACTCCCATGGCTCCCCCCTGTGCTGACGATACCACAGTACCCCTTTGAGGGTACAAATAAAACGCAACAGAAATATCCTCCTCAATCTGATGCTGACCTTTGGAACAGCTAATAAAACCATGTAATACAGTCTCCGCCTTCACAGTAAATCCATGTAATACAGCCTACACCTTCACAGTAAATCCATGTAATATAGCCTCCGCCTTCACAGTAAATCCATGTAATACAGCCTACACCTTCACAGTAAATCCATGTAATATAGCCTCCACCTTCACAGTAAATCCATGTAATACAGCCTACACCTTCGCTGTTATGTACGTGAATGAGGACCCAAAAGCGACTTAACAGAAACAGAGTCTTTATTCCAGTCTTTAACAAAAACGATAATCCTGGAATATCTCAGGTAAAGTCAAAACAGGAAAACTGAAATCCTCTAGTCAGTAGAGGGGAATAACTGGAGATGCGACCACAGACTGCAGGTCGCTTCAGGAAGGCGCAGGCCGTAGCTGAACTAGACACCTGCTCACACGCAGCATCTGAAGAAGGCAAAAACACGACGGAACAAGAACACAGCACAGCAAACATCAAACAAGGATCCGACAAGGACAGAAGCGGAAAACAGAGGGAGAAATAGGGACTCTAATCAGAGGGCAAAATAGGGGACAGGTGTGAAAGAGTAAATGAGGTAGTTAGGAGAATGAGGAACAGCTGGGAGCAGGAACGGAACGATAGAGAGAGAGAGCGAGAGAGGGAGAGAGGGAGGGGGAGAGAGAGGGATAGAAAGAGGGAAAGAACCTAATAAGACCAGCAGGGGGAAACGAATAGAAGGGGAAGCACAGGGACAAGACATGACAATCAATGACAAAACATGACAGTACCCCCCCACTCACCGAGCGCCTCCTGGCGCACTCGAGGAGGAACCCTGGCGGCAACGGAGGAAATCATTGATCAACAAACGGTCCAGCACGTCCCGAGAAAGAACCCAACTCCTCTCCTCAGGACCGTAACGGGAGACGATGAAGAGGGAATCTAGGGCTATTACTCTTATAAAAATGAGACACGGGTAGAGAACTGTAAGCGTTAGAGCAATCAGGACCAAACAGGCCAGGAGAGTAACAACTAGGGACAGACTGAGACACAGCAAGGCTAAGACCAGGAACAGGAGAGAGGCGGTGGCTGTGGACAGACTGAGACACAGCAAGTGCAGGAGCAGGACCAGGAGAGATGCGGTGGCAGGGGACAGACTGAGACACAGCAAGGGCAGGAGCAGAAGCAGAAAAAAAGTTACCGGACTTATTCTGCGCGCAGTCCGAACAAGCAGCCACGAAACGGCGCGTGTCACGCTCCTGAGTAGGCCACCAAAAATGCTGGCGAATAGAAGCAAGCGTACCCCGAACGCCGGGGTGGCCAGCTAACTGGGCAGAGTGAGCCCACTGAAGAACAGCCAGACGAGTAGAGATAGGAACGAAAAGAAGGTTACTAGGACAAGCGCGCGGCGACAAAGTGTGAGTGAGTGCTTGCTTGACCTGTCTCTCAATTCCCCAGACATTCAACCCGACAACACGCCCCTCAGGGAGAATCCCCTCGGGGTCGGTAGACGCTACAGAAGAACTGAAGAGATGGAATAAAGCATCAGGCTTGGTGTTCTTAGTACCCGGGCGATAAGAAATCACAAACTCGAAACGAGCGAAAAACAACGCCCAACGAGCTTGACGCGCATTGAGTCGTTTGGCAGAACGGATGTACTCAAGGTTCTTTTGGTCAGTCCAAACGACAAAAGGAATGGTCGCCCCCTCCAACCACTGTCGCCATTCGCCTAGGGCTAAACGGATGGCGAGCAGTTCGCGGTTAGCCACATCATAGTTACGTTCCGACGGCGACAGGCGATGAGAAAAATACGCGCAAGGGTGGACCCCATCGTCAGTATGGGAGCGCTGGGACAGAATGGCTCCCACGCCCACCCCCGACGCGTCTACCTCGACAATGAACTGTTTAGTGACGTCAGGTGCAACAAGGATAGGAGCGGATGCAAAACGCTTCTTGAGGAGATCAGTACAACAATCATACGACCGGTGAGGAGGAAGGGAGGTGGCTCTAGACCGACTGAAGACCGTGCGCAGATCATGATATTCCTCCGGCCCTCCTGTCAAATCACCAGGTTCCTCCTGTGAAGAGGGAGCAGAAGAAACAGGAGGAATAGCAGACATTAAACATTTCACATGACAAGAAACGTTCCAGGAAAGGATAGAATTACTAGACCAATCAAAAGAAGGATTATGACACACTAGCCAGGGATGACCCAAAACAACAGGTGTAAAAGGTGAATGAAAAATCAAAAAAGAAATGGTCTCACTATGGTTACCAGATACTGTGAGGGTTAAAGGTAGTGTTTCACATAATATACTGGGGAGAGGACTACCATCCAAGGCGAACATGACCGTGGGCTCCCCTAACTGTCTGAGAGGAATGTCATGTTCCCGAGCCCAGGCTTCGTCCATAAAACAGCCCTCCGCCCCAGAGTCTATTAATGCACTGCAGGAAGCTGCCGATCCGGTCCAGCGTAGATGGACCGGCAAGGTAGTACAGGTACTTGACGGAGAGGACAGAGTAGTAGCGCTTATCAGTCGCCCTCCGCTTACTGATGAGCTCTGGCCTTTAACTGACCAGCGGAACCGCAATAGAGACAGAGGCGGTTGGTGATTCTCCGTTCCCTCTCCTTAGTCGAGATGCGAATACCCCCCAGCTGCATGGGCTCAACACCTGAGTCAGTGGGGAAAGATGGTAGTGTCGGGGAGAGGGGGGGCACAGTTAACGCGAGCTCTCTTCCATGAGCTCGGTGACGAAGATCTACCCGTCGTTCAATGCGAATAGCGAGTTAAATCAAAGAATCCACGCTGGATGGAACATCCCGGGAGAGAATCTCATCCTTAACCTTAGCGTGGAGTCCCTCCAGAAAACGAGCGAGCAACGCCTGCTCGTTCCAGTTACTGGAGGCAGCAAGAGTGCGAAACTCTATAGAGTAATCCGTTATGGATCGATTACCTTGACATAGGGAAGACAGGGACCAGGAAGCTTCTTTCCCAAAAACAGAACGATCAAAAACCCGTATCATCTCCTCTTTAAAGTTCTGATACTCGTTAGTACACTCAGCCCTTGCCTCCCAGATAGCTGTGCCCCACTCCCGAGCCCGTCCAGTAAGGAGTGATATGACGTAGGCGATCCGAGCTCTCTCTCTTGAGTATGTGTTGGGCTGGAGAGAGAACACAATATCACACTGGGTGAGAAAGGAGCGGCACTCAGTGGGCTGCCCAGAGTAACATGGTGGGTTATTAACCCTAGGTTCCGGAGACTCGGAAGACCAGGAAGTAGCTGGTGGCACGAGACGAAGACTCTGAAACTGTCCTGAGAGGTCGGAGACCTGAGCGGCCAGGGTCTCAACGGCATGACGAGCAGCAGACAATTCCTGCTCGTGTCTGCCGATCATCGCTCCCTGGAACTCGACAGCTGAGTAGAGAGAATCCGTAGTCGCTGGGTCCATTCTTGGTCGGATCCTTCTGTTATGTAGGTGAATGAGGACCCAAAAGCGACTTAACAGAAACAGAGTCTTTATTCCAGTCTTTAACAAAAACGATAATCCTGGAATATCCATGTAATATAGCCTCCACCTTCACAGTAAATCCATGTTATACAGCCTACACCTTCGCAGTAAATCCATGTAATATAGCCTCCACCTTCACAGTACATCCATGTAATACAGCCTACACCTTCGCAGTAAATCCATGTAATATAGCCTCCACCTTCACAGTAAATCCATGTAATACAGCCTACACCTTCGCAGTAAATCCATGTAATATAGCCTCCACCTTCACAGTAAATCCATGTAATATAGCCTCCACCTTCACAGTACATCCATGTAATACAGCCTCCACCTTCACAGTAAATCAGCCCTCAGAGTTTAGCTGCCCCCCCCCCCCAACCAAATCCTTTGAAGCTTCCTGCACCAAGGTGTATCCCTGATGTCATCATCACATTACAACACAGTTCCCCTTGGATATTAACAAAACAGCACAGAGCACAGAGACAAACTCCAGAAGTACTATTTGACAGCACTATTTGCTGACTGCTAAACAGAGGGGGACGTAAGAAACTATATTAACCAGACCATCACCTGGTATATTAACCAGACCATCACCTGGTATATTAACTAGACCATCACCTGGTACAGTGTTATATTAACCACACCATCACCTGGTATATTAACCACACCATCACCTGGTATATTAACCAGACCATCCCCTGTTATATTAACCAGACCATCCCCTGTTATATTAACCAGACCATCCCCTGGTATATTAACCAGACCATCACCTGGTATATTAACCAGACCATCACCTGGTATATTAACCAGACCATCACCTGGTATATTAACCAGACCATCACCTGGTATATTAACCAGACCATCACCTGGTATATTAACCAGACCATCACCTGGTATATTAACCTGTCATGTTTTGTCATTTATTATCTTGTCTTGTCCCTGTGCTTCCCATTCTATTCGTTTCCCTCTGCTGGTCTTATTAGGTTCTTTCCCTCTTTCTATCCCTCTCTCTCCCCCTCCCTCTCTCACTCTCTCGCTCTCTCTTCTCTCTATCGTTCCGTTCCTGCTCCCAGCTGTTCCTATTCCCCTAATCAATCATTTAGTCTTCCCACACCTGTTCCCGATCCTTTCCCCTGATTAGAGTCCCTATTTCTTCCTTTGTGTTCCGTTCCTGTCCTGTCGGTTCCTTGTCTAGAATTCACCGTGCTGTGTTTGTGTATCGCCCTGTCGTGTCGTGTTTTCCTCAGATGCTGCGTGGTGAGCAGGTGTCTGAGTCTGTCTGGTTCAAGTGCCTTCCCGAGGCAACCTGCTGTTCACCTGCTGTTCAAGATCGAGTCTCCAGTTTGTCCTCGTCATTTCGAGTGAAAGTTGTGTTTTTTGTTTGTATTTACTTTACTGGATTAAAGACTCTGTTTTCGCCAAGTCGCTTTTGGGTCCTCTTTCACCTGCATGACAGAAGGAACCGACCAAGGAATGGACCCAGCGACTTCAGACGCTCGTTACACTGCCGTCAAGATCCAAGGAGCCATGCTCGGCAGACACGAGCAGGAATTGTCTGCTGCTCGCCATGCCGTGGAGAACCTGGCCGCTCAGGTTTCCGACCTCTCTGGACAGTTCCAGAGTCTACGTCTCGTGCCACCTGTTACTTCCTGGCCTGCCGAGCCTCCAGAACCTAGGGTTAATAACCCACCTTGCTACTCCGGGCAGCCCACTGAGTGCCGCTCCTTTCTCACGCAGTGTGAGATTGTGTTCTCTCTCCAACCCAACACATACTCTAGAGAGAGAGCTCGGGTTGCTTACGTCATTTCACTCCTTACTGGCCGGGCTCGAGAATGGGGCACAGCTATCTGGGAGGCAAGGGCTGATTGCTCTAACAAGTTCCAGAACTTTAAAGAGGAGATGATTCGGGTTTTTGACCGTTCAGTTTTTGGTAGGGAGGCTTCTAGGGCCCTGGCTTCCTTATGCCAAGGTGAACGGTCCATAACGGATTATTCTATTGAGTTTCGCACTCTTGCTGCCTCTAGTGAGTGGAACGAGCCGGCGCTGCTCGCTCGTTTTCTGGAGGACTCCACGCAGTGGTTAAGGATGAGATTCTCTCCCGGGAGGTTCCTTCAGATGTGGACTCTTTGATTGCTCTCGCCATCCGCATAGAACGACGGGTAGATCTTCGTCACCGGGCTCGTGGAAGAGAGCTCGCATCAACGGTGTTTTCCTGCTCCGCATCGCAACCATCTCCCTCCTCTGGCTCAGAGTCTGAGCCCATGCAGCTGGGAGGGATTCGCATCTCGACTAAGGAGAGGGAACGGAGGATCACCAACCGCCTGTGCCTCTATTGCGGAGTTGCTGGACATTTTGTTAATTCATGTCCAGTAAAAGCCAGAGCTCATCTGTAAGCGGAGGGCTACAGGTGAGCGCAACTACTCAAGTCTCTCCATCAAGATCCTGTACTACTTTGTCGGTCCATCTACGCTGGACCGGTTCGGGTGCTACATGTAGTGCCTTGATAGACTCTGGGGCTGAGGGTTGTTTCATGGACGAAGCATGGGTTCGGAAACATGACATTCCTTTCAGAGAGTTAGAGAAGCCTACGCCCATGTTCGCCTTAGATGGTAGTCATCTTCCCAGTATCAGATTTGAGACACTACCTTTAACCCTCACAGTATCTGGTAACCACAGTGAGACTATTTCTTTTTTGATTTTTCGTTCACCGTTTACACCTGTTGTTTTGGGTCATCCCTGGCTAGTATGTCATAATCCTTCAATTAATTGGTCTAGTAATTCTATCCTATCCTGGAACGTTTCTTGTCATGTGAAGTGTTTAATGTCTGCCATCCCTCCCGTTTCTTCTGTCCCTACTTCTCAGGAGGAACCTGGCGATTTGACAGGAGTGCCGGAGGAATATCATGATCTGCGCACGGTCTTCAGTCGGTCCCGAGCCAACTCCCTTCCTCCTCACCGGTCGTATGATTGTAGTATTGATCTCCTTCCGAGGACCACTCCTCCTCGGGGTAGACTATACTCTCTGTCGGCTCCCGAACGTAAGGCTCTCGAGGATTATTTGTCTGTGTCTCTTGACGCCGGTACCATAGTGCCTTCTTCCTCTCCGGCCGGGGCGGGGTTCTTTTTTGTTAAGAAGAAGGACGGTACTCTGCGCCCCTGCGTGGATTATCGAGGCTGAATGACATAACGGTTAAGAATCGTTATCCGCTTCCCCTTATGTCATCAGCCTTCGAGATTCTGCAGGGAGCCAGGTGCTTTACTAAGTTGGACCTTCGTAACGCTTACCATCTCGTGCGCATCAGAGAGGGGGACGAGTGGAAAACGGCGTTTAACACTCCGTTAGGGCATTTTGAGTACCGGGTTCTGCCGTTTGGTCTCGCCAATGCGCCAGCTGTTTTTCAGGCATTAGTTAATGATGTTCTGAGAGACATGCTGAACATCTTTGTTTTTGTCTATCTTGACGATATCCTGATTTTTTTCTCCGTCACTCGAGATTCATGTTCAGCACGTTCGACGTGTTCTACAGCGCCTTTTAGAGAATTGTCTCTACGTAAAGGCTGAGAAGTGCTCTTTTCATGTCTCCTCCGTTACTTTTCTCGGTTCCGTTATTTCCGCTGAAGGCATTCAGATGGATTCCGCTAAGGTCCAAGCTGTCAGTGATTGGCCCGTTCCAAGGTCACGTGTCGAGTTGCAGCGCTTTTAGGTTTCGCTAATTTCTATCGGCGTTTCATTCGTAATTTCGGTCAAGTTGCTGCCCCTCTCACAGCTCTTACTTCTGTCAAGACGTGTTTTAAGTGGTCCGGTTCCGCCCAGGAGCTTTTGATCTTCTAAAAGAACGTTTTACGTCCGCTCCTATCCTCGTTACTCCTGACGTCACTAGACAATTCATTGTCGAGGTTGACGCTTCAGAGGTAGGCGTGGGAGCTATTCTATCCCAGCGCTTCCAGTCTGACGATAAGGTTCATCCTTGCGCTTATTTTTCTCATCGCCTGTCGCCATCTGAGCGCAACTATGATGTGGGTAACCGTGAACTGCTCGCCATCCGCTTAGCCCTAGGCGAATGGCGACAGTGGTTGGAGGGGGCGACCGTTCCTTTTGTCGTTTGGACAGACCATAAGAACCTTGAGTACATCCGTTCTGCCAAACGACTTAATGCCCGTCAAGCTCGTTGGGCGTTGTTTTTCACTCGTTTCGAGTTTGTGATTTCTTACCGTCCGGGTAGCAAGAACACCAAGCCTGATGCCTTATCCCGTCTGTTTAGTTCTTCTGTGGCTTCTACTGATCCCGAGGGGATTCTTCCTTATGGGCGTGTTGTCGGGTTAACAGTCTGGGAATTGAAAGACAGGTTAAGCAAGCACTCACGCACACTGCGTCGCCGCGCTTGTCCTAGTAACCTCCTTTTCGTTCCTGTTTCCACTCGTCTGGCTGTTCTTCAGTGGGCTCACTCTGCCAAGTTAGCTGGTCATCCCGGTGTTCGAGGCACTCTTGCGTCTATTCGCCAGCGCTTTTGGTGGCCGACTCAGGAGCGTGACACGCGCCGTTTCGTGGCTGCTTGTTCGGACTGCGCGCAGACTAAGTCGGGTAACTCTCCTCCTGCCGGTCGTCTCAGACCGCTCCCCATTCCTTCTCGACCATGGTCTCACATCGCCCTAGACTTCATTACCGGTCTGCCTTTGTCTGCGGGGAAGACTGTGATTCTTACGGTTGTCGATAGGTTCTCTAAGGCGGCACATTTCATTCCCCTCGCTAAACTTCCTTCCGCTAAGGAGACGGCACAAATCATTATCGAGAATGTATTCAGAATTCATGGCCTCCCGTTAGACGCCGTTTCAGACAGAGGCCCGCAATTCACGTCACAGTTTTGGAGGGAGTTCTGTCGTTTGATTGGTGCGTCCGTCAGTCTCTCTTCCGGGTTTCATCCCCAGTCTAACGGTCAAGCAGAGAGGGCCAATCAGACGATTGGTCGCATACTACGCAGCCTTTCTTTCAGAAACCCTGCGTCTTGGGCAGAACAGCTCCCCTGGGCAGAATACGCTCACAATTCGCTTCCTTCGTCTGCTACCGGGTTATCTCCGTTTCAGAGTAGTCTGGGTTACCAGCCTCCTCTGTTCTCATCCCAGCTTGCCGAGTCCAGCGTTCCCTCCGCTCAAGCGTTTGTCCAACGTTGTGAGCGCACCTGGAGGAGGGTGAGGTCTGCACTTTGCCGTTACAGGGCACAGACTGTGAGAGCCGCCAATAAACGCAGGATTAAGAGTCCAAGGTATTGTTGCGGCCAGAGAGTGTGGCTTTCCACTCGCAACCTTCCTCTTACGACAGCTTCTCGTAAGTTGACTCCGCGGTTCATTGGTCCGTTCCGTGTCTCCCAGGTCGTCAATCCTGTCGCTGTGCGACTGCTTCTTCCGCGACATCTTCGTCGCGTCCATCCTGTCTTCCATGTCTCCTGTGTCAAGCCCTTTCTTCGCACCCCCGTTCGTCTTCCCTCCCCCTCCCGTCCTTGTCGAGAGCGCACCTATTTACAAGGTACATAAGATCATGGACATGCGTTCTCGGGGACGGGGTCACCAATACTTAGTGGATTGGGAGGGTTACGGTCCTGAGGAGAGGAGTTGGGTTCCGTCTCGGGACGTGCTGGACCGTTCACTCATTGATGATTTCCTCCGTTGCCGCCAGGATTCCTCTCGAGTGCGCCAGGAGGCGCTCGGTGAGTGGGGGGTACTGTCATGTTTTGTCATTTATTATCTTGTCTTGTCCCTGTGCTTCCCATTCTATTCGTTTCCCTCTGCTGGTCTTATTAGGTTCTTTCCCTCTTTCTATCCCTCTCTCTCCCCCTCCCTCTCTCACTCTCTCGCTCTCTCTTCTCTCTATCATTCCGTTCCTGCTCCCAGCTGTTCCTATTCCCCTAATCAATCATTTAGTCTTCCCACACCTGTTCCCGATCCTTTCCCCTGATTAGAGTCCCTATTTCTTCCTTTGTGTTCCGTTCCTGTCCTGTCGGTTCCTTGTCTAGAATTCACCGTGCTGTGTTTGTGTATCGCCCTGTCGTGTCGTGTTTTCCTCAGATGCTGCGTGGTGAGCAGGTGTCTGAGTCTGTCTGGTTCAAGTGCCTTCCCGAGGCAACCTGCTGTTCACCTGCTGTTCAAGATCGAGTCTCCAGTTTGTCCTCGTCATTTCGAGTGAAAGTTGTGTTTTTTGTTTGTATTTACTTTACTGGATTAAAGACTCTGTTTTCGCCAAGTCGCTTTTGGGTCCTCTTTCACCTGCATGACATAACCAGACCATCACCTGGTATATTAACCAGACCATCACCTGGTATATTAACCAGACCATCACCTGGTATATTAACTAGACCATCACCTGGTATAGTGTTATATTAACCAGACCATCACCTGGTATATTAACCAGACCATCCCCTGTTATATTAACCAGACCATCCCCTGGTATATTAACCAGACCATCACCTGGTATATTAACCAGGCCATCACCTGGTATATTAACCAGACCATCACCTGGTATATTAACCAGACCATCACCTGGTATATTAACCAGACCATCACCTGGTATATTAACCAGACCATCACCTGGTATATTAACCAGACCATCACCTGGTATATTAACTAGACCATCACCTGGTACAGTGTTATACTAACCAGACCATCCCCTGCTATATTAACCAGACCATCACCTGGTACAGTGTTATATTAACCAGACCATCCCCTGGCACAGTGCTATATTAACCAGACCATCACCTGGTACAGTGTTATATTAACCAGACCATCACCTGGTACAGTGTTATATTAACCAGACCATCACCTGGTACAGTGTTATATTAACCAGACCATCCCCTGTTATATTAACCAGACCATCCCTTGTTATATTAACCAGACCATCACCTGGTACAGTGTTATATTAACCAGACCATCACCTGGTACAGTGCTATATTAACCAGACCATCCCCTGTTATATTAACCAGACCATCACCTGGTACAGTGTTATATTAACCAGACCATCACCTGGTACAGTGCTATATTAACCAGACCATCCTCTGGTACAGTGCTATATTAACCAGACCATCCTCTGTTATATTAACCAGACCATCACCTGGTACAGTGTTATATTAACCAGACCATCCCCTGGTACAGTGCTATATTAACCAGACCATCACCTGTTATATTAACCAGACCATCCCCTGGTACAGTGTTATATTAACCAGACCATCCCCTGTTATATTAACCAGACCATCCCCTGTTATATTAACCAGACCATCCCCTGGTACAGTGCTATATTAACCAGACCATCCCCTGTTATATTAACCAGACCATCCCCTGTTATATTAACCAGACCATCCCCTGGTACAGTGTTATATTAACCAGACCATCCCCTGGTATATTAACCAGACCATCCCCTGTTATATTAACCAGACCATCCCCTGTTATATTAACCAGACCATCCCCTGTTATATTAACCAGACCATCCCCTGTTATATTAACCAGACCATCCCCTGTTATATTAACCAGACCATCCCCAGTTATATTAACCAGACCATCCCCTGGTACAGTGTTATATTAACCAGACCATCCCCTGGTACAGTGTTATATTAACCAGACCATCCCCTGGTACAGTGCTATATTAACCAGACCATCCCCTGTTATATTAACCAGACCATCCCCTGTTATATTAACCAGACCATCCCCTGGTACAGTGTTATATTAACCAGACCATCCCCTGGTACAGTGTTATATTAACCAGACCATCCCCTGTTATATTAACCAGACCATCCCCTGTTATATTAACCAGACCATCCCCTGTTATATTAACCAGACCATCCCCTGTTATATTAACCAGACCATCCCCTGTTATATTAACCAGACCATCCCCTGTTATATTAACCAGACCATCCCCTGGTACAGTGCTATATTAACCAGACCATCCCCTGTTATATTAACCAGACCATCCCCTGGTACAGTGTTATATTAACCAGACCATCCCCTGGTACAGTGTTATATTAACCAGACCATCCCCTGGTACAGTGTTATATTAACCAGACCATCACCTGGTACAGTGTTATATTAACCAGACCATCACCTGGTACAGTGTTATATTAACCAGACCATCACCTGGTACAGTGTTATATTAACCAGACCATCACCTGGTACAGTGTTATATTAACCAGACCATCCCCTGGCACAGTGCTATATTAACCAGACCATCCCCTGGTACAGTGTTATATTAACCAGACCATCCCCTGTTATATTAACCAGACCATCCCCTGGTACAGTGTTATATTAACCAGACCATCCCCTGTTATATTAACCAGACCATCCCCTGTTATATTAACCAGACCATCCCCTGGTACAGTGTTATATTAACCAGACCATCCCCTGGCACAGTGCTATATTAACCAGACCATCCCCTGGTACAGTGTTATATTAACCAGACCATCCCCTGTTATATTAACCAGACCACCCCCTGGCACAGTGTTATATTAACCAGACCATCCCCTGTTATATTAACCAGACCACCCCCTGGCACAGTGTTATATTAACCAGACCATCCCCTGTTATATTAACCAGACCACCCCCTGGCACAGTGTTATATTAACCAGACCATCCCCTGTTATATTAACCAGACCACCCCTGGCACAGTGTTATATTAACCAGACCATCCCCTGCTATATTAACCAGACCATCCCCTGGCACAGTGCTATATTAACCAGACCATCCCCTGGCACAGTGCTATATTAACACAGACCATCCCCTGGCACAGTGTTATATTAACCAGACCATCCCCTGGTACAGTGCTATATTAACACAGACCATCCCCTGGCACAGTGGTATATTAACCAGACCATCCCCTGTTATATTAACCAGACCATCCCCTGTTATATTAACCAGACCATCCCCTGTTATATTAACCAGACCATCCCCTGGTACAGTGCTATATTAACACAGACCATCCCCTGGCACAGTGCTATATTAACCAGACCATCCCCTGTTATATTAACCAGACCATCCCCTGTTATATTAACCAGACCATCCCCTGTTATATTAACCAGACCATCCCCTGGTACAGTGCTATATTAACACAGACCATCCCCTGTTATATTAACCAGACCATCCCCTGGTACAGTGTTATATTAACCAGACCATCCCCTGGTACAGTGTTATATTAACCAGACCATCCCCTGGTACAGTGTTATATTAACCAGACCATCCCCTGGTACAGTGTTATATTAACCAGACCATCCCCTGGTACAGTGCTATATTAACCAGACCATCCCCTGGTACAGTGTTATATTAACCAGACCATCCCCTGGTACAGTGCTATATTAACCAGACCATCCCCTGGTACAGTGCTATATTAACCAGACCATCCCCTGTTATATTAACCAGACCATCCCCTGGTACAGTGCTATATTAACCAGACCATCCCCTGTTATATTAACCAGACCATCACCTGGTACAGTGCTATATTAACCAGACCATCCCCTGTTATATTAACCAGACCATCCCCTGGTACAGTGCTATATTAACCAGACCATCCCCTGTTATATTAACCAGACCATCCCCTGTTATATTAACCAGACCATCCCCCGGTACAGTGTTATATTAACCAGACCATCCCCTGGTACAGTGTTATATTAACCAGACCATCCCCTGGTACAGTGTTATATTAACCAGACCATCCCCGGTACAGTGTTATATTAACCAGACCATCCCCGGTACAGTGTTATATTAACCAGACCATCCCCTGGTACAGTGTTATATTAACCAGACCATCCCCTGGTACAGTGTTATATTAACCAGACCATCCCCTGGTACAGTGCTATATTAACCAGACCATCCCCTGGCACAGTGTTATATTAACCAGACCATCCCCTGGTACAGTGTTATATTAACCAGACCATCCCCTGGTACAGTGTTATATTAACCAGACCATCCCCTGGTACAGTGTTATATTAACCAGACCATCCCCTGTTATATTAACCAGACCATCCCCTGTTATATTAACCAGACCATCCCCTGGTACAGTGCTATATTAACCAGACCATCCCCTGTTATATTAACCAGACCATCCCCTGTTATATTAACCAGACCATCCCCTGGTACAGTGTTATATTAACCAGACCATCCCCTGGTATATTAACCAGACCATCCCCTGTTATATTAACCAGACCATCCCCTGTTATATTAACCAGACCATCCCCTGTTATATTAACCAGACCATCCCCTGTTATATTAACCAGACCATCCCCTGTTATATTAACCAGACCATCCCCTGTTATATTAACCAGACCATCCCCTGTTATATTAACCAGACCATCCCCAGTTATATTAACCAGACCATCCCCTGGTACAGTGTTATATTAACCAGACCATCCCCTGGTACAGTGTTATATTAACCAGACCATCCCCTGGCACAGTGTTATATTAACCAGACCATCCCCTGGTACAGTGTTATATTAACCAGACCATCCCCTGGTACAGTGCTATATTAACCAGACCATCCCCTGGCACAGTGTTATATTAACCAGACCATCCCCTGGTACAGTGTTATATTAACCAGACCATCCCCTGGTACAGTGTTATATTAACCAGACCATCCCCTGGTACAGTGTTATATTAACCAGACCATCCCCTGTTATATTAACCAGACCATCCCCTGTTATATTAACCAGACCATCCCCTGGTACAGTGCTATATTAACCAGACCATCCCCTGTTATATTAACCAGACCATCCCCTGTTATATTAACCAGACCATCCCCTGGTACAGTGTTATATTAACCAGACCATCCCCTGGTATATTAACCAGACCATCCCCTGTTATATTAACCAGACCATCCCCTGTTATATTAACCAGACCATCCCCTGTTATATTAACCAGACCATCCCCTGTTATATTAACCAGACCATCCCCTGTTATATTAACCAGACCATCCCCTGTTATATTAACCAGACCATCCCCTGTTATATTAACCAGACCATCCCCAGTTATATTAACCAGACCATCCCCTGGTACAGTGTTATATTAACCAGACCATCCCCTGGTACAGTGTTATATTAACCAGACCCTCCCCTGGTACAGTGCTATATTAACCAGACCATCCCCTGTTATATTAACCAGACCATCCCCTGTTATATTAACCAGACCATCCCCTGGTACAGTGTTATATTAACCAGACCATCCCCTGGTACAGTGTTATATTAACCAGACCATCCCCTGTTATATTAACCAGACCATCCCCTGTTATATTAACCAGACCATCCCCTGTTATATTAACCAGACCATCCCCTGTTATATTAACCAGACCATCCCCTGTTATATTAACCAGACCATCCCCTGTTATATTAACCAGACCATCCCCTGGTACAGTGCTATATTAACCAGACCATCCCCTGTTATATTAACCAGACCATCCCCTGGTACAGTGTTATATTAACCAGACCATCCCCTGGTACAGTGTTATATTAACCAGACCATCCCCTGGTACAGTGTTATATTAACCAGACCATCACCTGGTACAGTGTTATATTAACCAGACCATCCCCTGTTATATTAACCAGACCATCCCCTGTTATATTAACCAGACCATCCCCTGTTATATTAACCAGACCATCCCCTGGTACAGTGCTATATTAACACAGACCATCCCCTGGCACAGTGCTATATTAACCAGACCATCCCCTGTTATATTAACCAGACCATCCCCTGTTATATTAACCAGACCATCCCCTGTTATATTAACCAGACCATCCCCTGGTACAGTGCTATATTAACACAGACCATCCCCTGGCACAGTGCTATATTAACCAGACCATCCCCTGTTATATTAACCAGACCATCCCCTGGTACAGTGTTATATTAACCAGACCATCCCCTGGTACAGTGTTATATTAACCAGACCATCCCCTGGTACAGTGTTATATTAACCAGACCATCCCCTGGTACAGTGTTATATTAACCAGACCATCCCCTGGTACAGTGCTATATTAACCAGACCATCCCCTGGTACAGTGTTATATTAACCAGACCATCCCCTGGTACAGTGCTATATTAACCAGACCATCCCCTGGTACAGTGCTATATTAACCAGACCATCCCCTGTTATATTAACCAGACCATCCCCTGGTACAGTGCTATATTAACCAGACCATCCCCTGTTATATTAACCAGACCATCACCTGGTACAGTGCTATATTAACCAGACCATCCCCTGTTATATTAACCAGACCATCCCCTGGTACAGTGCTATATTAACCAGACCATCCCCTGTTATATTAACCAGACCATCCCCTGTTATATTAACCAGACCATCCCCCGGTACAGTGTTATATTAACCAGACCATCCCCTGGTACAGTGTTATATTAACCAGACCATCCCCTGGTACAGTGTTATATTAACCAGACCATCCCCCGGTACAGTGTTATATTAACCAGACCATCCCCCGGTACAGTGTTATATTAACCAGACCATCCCCGGTACAGTGTTATATTAACCAGACCATCCCCTGGTACAGTGTTATATTAACCAGACCATCCCCTGGTACAGTGCTATATTAACCAGACCATCCCCTGGCACAGTGTTATATTAACCAGACCATCCCCTGGTACAGTGTTATATTAACCAGACCATCCCCTGGTACAGTGTTATATTAACCAGACCATCCCCTGGTACAGTGTTATATTAACCAGACCATCCCCTGTTATATTAACCAGACCATCCCCTGTTATATTAACCAGACCATCCCCTGGTACAGTGCTATATTAACCAGACCATCCCCTGTTATATTAACCAGACCATCCCCTGTTATATTAACCAGACCATCCCCTGGTACAGTGTTATATTAACCAGACCATCCCCTGGTATATTAACCAGACCATCCCCTGTTATATTAACCAGACCATCCCCTGTTATATTAACCAGACCATCCCCTGTTATATTAACCAGACCATCCCCTGTTATATTAACCAGACCATCCCCTGTTATATTAACCAGACCATCCCCAGTTATATTAACCAGACCATCCCCTGGTACAGTGTTATATTAACCAGACCATCCCCTGGTACAGTGTTATATTAACCAGACCATCCCCTGGTACAGTGCTATATTAACCAGACCATCCCCTGTTATATTAACCAGACCATCCCCTGTTATATTAACCAGACCATCCCCTGTTATATTAACCAGACCATCCCCTGTTATATTAACCAGACCATCCCCTGTTATATTAACCAGACCATCCCCTGTTATATTAACCAGACCATCCCCTGGTACAGTGCTATATTAACCAGACCATCCCCTGTTATATTAACCAGACCATCCCCTGGTACAGTGTTATATTAACCAGACCATCCCCTGGTACAGTGTTATATTAACCAGACCATCCCCTGGTACAGTGTTATATTAACCAGACCATCACCTGGTACAGTGTTATATTAACCAGACCATCACCTGGTACAGTGTTATATTAACCAGACCATCACCTGGTACAGTGTTATATTAACCAGACCATCACCTGGTACAGTGTTATATTAACCAGACCATCCCCTGGCACAGTGCTATATTAACCAGACCATCCCCTGGTACAGTGTTATATTAACCAGACCATCCCCTGTTATATTAACCAGACCATCCCCTGGTACAGTGTTATATTAACCAGACCATCCCCTGTTATATTAACCAGACCATCCCCTGTTATATTAACCAGACCATCCCCTGGTACAGTGTTATATTAACCAGACCATCCCCTGGCACAGTGCTATATTAACCAGACCATCCCCTGGTACAGTGTTGTATTAACCAGACCATCCCCTGTTATATTAACCAGACCACCCCCTGGCACAGTGTTATATTAACCAGACCATCCCCTGTTATATTAACCAGACCACCCCCTGGCACAGTGTTATATTAACCAGACCATCCCCTGCTATATTAACCAGACCATCCCCTGGCACAGTGCTATATTAACCAGACCATCCCCTGGCACAGTGCTATATTAACACAGACCATCCCCTGGCACAGTGTTATATTAACCAGACCATCCCCTGGTACAGTGCTATATTAACACAGACCATCCCCTGGCACAGTGGTATATTAACCAGACCATCCCCTGTTATATTAACCAGACCATCCCCTGGTACAGTGTTATATTAACCAGACCATCCCCTGTTATATTAACCAGACCATCCCCTGGTACAGTGTTATATTAACCAGACCATCCCCTGGTACAGTGTTATATTAACCAGACCATCCCCTGGTACAGTGTTATATTAACCAGACCATCCCCTGGTACAGTGTTTTATTAACCAGACCATCCCCTGGTACAGTGCTATATTAACCAGACCATCCCCTGGTACAGTGTTATATTAACCAGACCATCCCCTGGTACAGTGCTATATTAACCAGACCATCCCCTGGTACAGTGCTATATTAACCAGACCATCCCCTGTTATATTAACCAGACCATCCCCTGGTACAGTGCTATATTAACCAGACCATCCCCTGTTATATTAACCAGACCATCCCCTGGTACAGTGCTATATTAACCAGACCATCCCCTGTTATATTAACCAGACCATCCCCTGGTACAGTGCTATATTAACCAGACCATCCCCTGTTATATTAACCAGACCATCCCCTGTTATATTAACCAGACCATCCCCGGTACAGTGTTATATTAACCAGACCATCCCCTGGTACAGTGTTATATTAACCAGACCATCCCCTGGTACAGTGTTATATTAACCAGACCATCCCCCGGTACAGTGTTATATTAACCAGACCATCCCCCGGTACAGTGTTATATTAACCAGACCATCCCCTGGTACAGTGTTATATTAACCAGACCATCCCCTGGTACAGTGTTATATTAACCAGACCATCCCCTGGTACAGTGCTATATTAACCAGACCATCCCCTGGCACAGTGTTATATTAACCAGACCATCCCCTGGTACAGTGTTATATTAACCAGACCATCCCCTGGTACAGTGTTATATTAACCAGACCATCCCCTGGTACAGTGTTATATTAACCAGGCCCTGTCCGGGGGTGTCCTCGGATGGGGCCACAGTGTCTCCTGACCCCTCCTGTCTCAGCCTCCAGTATTTATGCTGCAGTAGTTTATGTGTCGGGGGGCTAGGGTCAGTTTGTTTATCTGGAGTACTTCTCCTGTCCTATTCGGTGTCCTGTGTAAATCTAAGTGTGCGTTCTCTAATTCTCTCCTTCTCTCCTTCTTTCTCTCTCTCGGAGGACCTGAGCCCTAGAACCATGCCCCAGGACTACCTGACATGATGACTCCTTGCTGTCCCCAGTCCACCTGGCCATGCTGCTGCTCCAGTTTCAACTGGCCTGGGCCCTAGGACCATGTCCCAGGACTACCTGACATGAGGACTCCTTGCTGTCCCCAGTCCACCTGGCCATGCTCCTGCTCCAGTTTCAACTGTTCTGCCTTGCTATTATTCAACCATGCTGGTCATTTATGAACATTTGAACATCTTGGCCACGTTCTGTTATAATCTCCACCCGGCACAGCCAGAAGAGGACTGGCCACCCCACATATGCTCTCTCTAATTCTCTCTTTCTTTCTCTCTCTCGGAGGACCTGAGCCCTAGGACCGTGCCCCAGGACTACCTGACATGATGGCTCCTTGCTGTCCCCAGTCCACCTGACTGTGCTGCTGCTCCAGTTTCAACTGTTCTGCCTTATTATTATTTGACCATGCTGGTCATTTATGAACATTTGAACATCTTGGTCATTTTCTGTTATAATCTCTACCCGGCACAGCCAGAAGAGGACTGGCCACCCCACATAGCCCGGTTCCTCTCTAGGTTTCTTCCTAGGTTTTGGCCTTTCTAGGGAGTTTTTCCTAGCCACCGTGCTTTTACACCTGCATTGTTTGCTGTTTGGGGTTTTAGGCTGGGTTTCTGTACAGCACTTTGAGATATCAGCTGATGTACGAAGGGCTATATAAATAAATTTGATTTGATTTGATTTGATCCCCTGACACGGTGTTATATTAACCAGACCATCCCCTGTTATATTAACCAGACCATCCCCTGTTATATTAACCAGACCATCCCCTGGTACAGTGTTATATTAACCAGACCATCCCCTGTTATATTAACCAGACCATCCCCTGTTATATTAACCAGACCATCCCCTGGTACAGTGCTATATTAACCAGACCATCCCCTGTTATATTAACCAGACCATCCCCTGTTATATTAACCAGACCATCCCCTGGTACAGTGCTATATTAACCAGACCATCCCCTGTTATATTAACCAGACCATCCCCTGGTACAGTGTTATACTAACCAGACCATCCCCTGGTACAGTGTTATATTAACCAGACCATCCCCTGACACGGTGTTATATTAACCAGACCATCCCCTGTTATATTAACCAGACCATCCCCTGGTACAGTGTTATATTAACCAGACCATCCCCTGTTATATTAACCAGACCATCCCCTGTTATATTAACCAGACCATCCCCTGGTACAGTGCTATATTAACCAGACCATCCCCTGTTATATTAACCAGACCATCCCCTGTTATATTAACCAGACCATCCCCTGGTACAGTGTTATATTAACCAGACCATCCCCTGTTATATTAACCAGACCATCCCCTGTTATATTAACCAGACCATCCCCTGTTATATTAACCAGACCATCCCCTGTTATATTAACCAGACCATCCCCTGGTACAGTGCTATATTAACCAGACCATCCCCTGTTATATTAACCAGACCATCCCCTGGTACAGTGTTATACTAACCAGACCATCCCCTGACACAGTGTTATATTAACCAGACCATCCCCTGGTACAGTGCTATATTAACCAGACCATCCCCTGTTATATTAACCAGACCATCCCCTGGTACAGTGTTATACTAACCAGACCATCCCCTGACACAGTGTTATATTAACCAGACCATCCCCTGGTACAGTGCTATATTAACCAGACCATCCCCTGGTACAGTGTTATACTAACCAGACCATCCCCTGGTACAGTGTTATACTAACCAGACCATCCCCTGACACAGTGTTATATTAACCAGACCATCCCCTGGTACAGTGTTATATTAACCAGACCATCCCCTGGTACAGTGTTATATTAACCAGACCATCCCCTGTTATATCAACCAGACCATCCCCTGTTATATTAACCAGACCATCCCCTGTTATATTAACCAGACCATCCCCTGTTATATTAACCAGACCATCCCCTGTTATATTAACCAGACCATCCCCTGTTATATTAACCAGACCATCCCCTGGTACAGTGCTATATTAACCAGACCATCCCCTGTTATATTAACCAGACCATCCCCTGGTACAGTGTTATATTAACCAGACCATCCCCTGGTACAGTGTTATATTAACCAGACCATCCCCTGGTACAGTGTTATATTAACCAGACCATCACCTGGTACAGTGTTATATTAACCAGACCATCACCTGGTACAGTGTTATATTAACCAGACCATCACCTGGTACAGTGTTATATTAACCAGACCATCACCTGGTACAGTGTTATATTAACCAGACCATCCCCTGGCACAGTGCTATATTAACCAGACCATCCCCTGGTACAGTGTTATATTAACCAGACCATCCCCTGTTATATTAACCAGACCATCCCCTGGTACAGTGTTATATTAACCAGACCATCCCCTGTTATATTAACCAGACCATCCCCTGTTATATTAACCAGACCATCCCCTGGTACAGTGTTATATTAACCAGACCATCCCCTGGCACAGTGCTATATTAACCAGACCATCCCCTGGTACAGTGTTATATTAACCAGACCATCCCCTGTTATATTAACCAGACCACCCCCTGGCACAGTGTTATATTAACCAGACCATCCCCTGTTATATTAACCAGACCACCCCCTGGCACAGTGTTATATTAACCAGACCATCCCCTGTTATATTAACCAGACCACCCCCTGGCACAGTGTTATATTAACCAGACCATCCCCTGTTATATTAACCAGACCACCCCCTGGCACAGTGTTATATTAACCAGACCATCCCCTGCTATATTAACCAGACCATCCCCTGGCACAGTGCTATATTAACCAGACAATCCCCTGGCACAGTGCTATATTAACACAGACCATCCCCTGGCACAGTGTTATATTAACCAGACCATCCCCTGGTACAGTGCTATATTAACACAGACCATCCCCTGGCACAGTGGTATATTAACCAGACCATCCCCTGTTATATTAACCAGACCATCCCCTGTTATATTAACCAGACCATCCCCTGTTATATTAACCAGACCATCCCCTGTTATATTAACCAGACCATCCCCTGGTACAGTGCTATATTAACACAGACCATCCCCTGGCACAGTGCTATATTAACCAGACCATCCCCTGTTATATTAACCAGACCATCCCCTGGTACAGTGTTATATTAACCAGACCATCCCCTGTTATATTAACCAGACCATCCCCTGGTACAGTGTTATATTAACCAGACCATCCCCTGGTACAGTGTTATATTAACCAGACCATCCCCTGGTACAGTGTTATATTAACCAGACCATCCCCTGGTACAGTGTTATATTAACCAGACCATCCCCTGGTACAGTGCTATATTAACCAGACCATCCCCTGGTACAGTGTTATATTAACCAGACCATCCCCTGGTACAGTGCTATATTAACCAGACCATCCCCTGGTACAGTGTTATATTAACCAGACCATCCCCTGTTATATTAACCAGACCATCCCCTGGTACAGTGTTATATTAACCAGACCATCCCCTGTTATATTAACCAGACCATCCCCTGTTATATTAACCAGACCATCCCCTGGTACAGTGTTATATTAACCAGACCATCCCCTGGCACAGTGCTATATTAACCAGACCATCCCCTGGTACAGTGTTATATTAACCAGACCATCCCCTGTTATATTAACCAGACCACCCCCTGGCACAGTGTTATATTAACCAGACCATCCCCTGTTATATTAACCAGACCACCCCCTGGCACAGTGTTATATTAACCAGACCATCCCCTGTTATATTAACCAGACCACCCCTGGCACAGTGTTATATTAACCAGACCATCCCCTGTTATATTAACCAGACCACCCCCTGGCACAGTGTTATATTAACCAGACCATCCCCTGCTATATTAACCAGACCATCCCCTGGCACAGTGCTATATTAACCAGACCATCCCCTAGCACAGTGCTATATTAACACAGACCATCCCCTGGCACAGTGTTATATTAACCAGACCATCCCCTGGTACAGTGCTATATTAACACAGACCATCCCCTGGCACAGTGGTATATTAACCAGACCATCCCCTGTTATATTAACCAGACCATCCCCTGTTATATTAACCAGACCATCCCCTGTTATATTAACCAGACCATCCCCTGTTATATTAACCAGACCATCCCCTGGTACAGTGCTATATTAACACAGACCATCCCCTGGCACAGTGCTATATTAACCAGACCATCCCCTGTTATATTAACCAGACCATCCCCTGGTACAGTGTTATATTAACCAGACCATCCCCTGTTATATTAACCAGACCATCCCCTGGTACAGTGTTATATTAACC
>NW_025747366.1:12500-59159 GCF_021184085.1 Oncorhynchus gorbuscha | reverse complement strand
CGGAGAGAGACAGAGACAGACAGAGAGAGAGAGACGGAGACAGAGAGAGAGAGGGAAGAAGCATGTCAGATATTTCACTTCAGTCATGCACGTGAAGGTTAGGTTATAGCTAGGTCTGGGGTCAGGTTACCTTGTGTTTGAGGCTACAGTACTATAGAGTTAGGGTAAGGGATAGGGCCTACCATTGTAAGAAGCTGTGGACAGTGGTTAGTGTTGGGTTAAAGGAGGGCCTACCGTAGGAGCTATAACAGCGTGGGCATTGTGTTGCGTAACCCCGGGCCTGATAGTTGTGTTAACCCCAGCGGGGTCTACCACCTAGAGTTAGTTGTGTTGGACACCACAGTACTAAACAGCAGTATAGTGTTGGGTCTAACACCGGGTTAGAGTTAGGGCCTACCGTAGGAGCTATAGCAGCGTGGGCATTGTGCAGTAACAGCAGTATAGTGTTGGGTCCCCTGGTTAGGGGCCTGATAGCAGCATTGTGTTGGATAGCTGTGTTGACACACAGTACTAAACAGCAGTATAGTGTTGGGTCTACCACCGGGTTAGAGTTAGGGCCTACCGTAGGAGCTATAGCAGCGTTGGGCATTGTGTTGCGTAACCCCGGGGCCTGCTGGTTGTGTTTGGGGCTGCAGTATCCGCTGTCGGGTTAGAGTTAGGGCTGTAGCAGCGATGTCCGCCTCGCTGGAGTGTTGGGCTGGTTAGGAGTTCTCGGCAGGGTGCGTTGGCCACGCCTTCTGGGGCTGCAGTATCCGGGAATGTCCGTTCTTCCAGGGTGCAGCAGGGGGCTGGCCCGCTCCCGTTCCAACGCACCACGACCACACGCATTGTCCCCTGGGAAGTCTACAGACAGACAGATATCACAGATCAATCTATCAATACATTAAGCCTAGTCCTTGGACTAAAGATATATTTAAATGGAGATATCTTTTTAGTCTAGGACCAGACATAATCTTGGTCCAGGAAACCAGCCCCAAATGTATTTATTAAAGCCCTTTTTTTTTACATCAGCGGTTGTCCCAAAGTGCTCTACAGTAACCCGGCCTTGACCCCAAAGTGCTCTACAGTAACCCGGCCTTGACCCCAAAGTGCTCTACAGTAACCCGGCCTTGACCCCAAAGTGCTCTACAGTAACCCGGCCTTGACCCCAAAGAGCTCTACAATAACCCGGCCTTGACCCCAAAGAGCTCTACAGTAACCAGGCCCTTGACCCCAAAGAGCTCTACAGTAACCCGCCTTGACCCCAAAGAGCTCTACAGTAACCCGGCCTTGACCCCAAAGAGCTCTACAGTAACCCGGCCTTGACCCCAAAGAGCTCTACAGTAACCCGGCCTTGACCCCAAAGAGCTCTACAGTAACCCGGCCTTGACCCCAAAGAGCTCTACAGTAACCCGGCCTTGACCCCAAAGTGCTCTACAGTAACCCGGCCTTGACCCCAAAGTGCTCTACAGTAACCCGGCCTTGACCCCAAAGTGCTCTACAGTAACCAGGCCTTGACCCCAAAGAGCTCTACAGTAACCCGGCCTTGACACCAAAGTGCTCTACAGTAACCCGGCCTTGACCCCAAAGAGCTCTATAGTAACCAGGCCTTGACCCCAAAGAGCTCTACAGTAACCACGGCCTTGACCCCAAAGAGCTCTACAGTAACCCGGCCTTGACCCCAAAGTGCTCTACAGTAACCAGGCCTTGACCCCAAAGAGCTCTACAGTAACCCGGCCTTGACCCCAAAGAGCTCTACAGTAACCCGGCCTTGACCCCAAAGAGCAGACAGAAGCAGTGGCAAGCAGAGAAGTAGCATTTAGATGCTTATTGCACCTTACTGGTTAACAACCAATGTGATGTCCATCTCATTATGGATCTAACTCTTAGTCACATTGAGTAGCATTTGTCCTACCACTTTTAAAAGGGGAGATCCAACTCGTTTAAATAATTATAGGCCAATCTCAAAGCTGTCACCCCTGGTGAAAATACTTGAAACCCTTGTAAGTGAACAGCTAAAATAGTAAATAAAAACTAACTCATTTTATCAATGTACCAATCGGGCTTCAGGAAGAAGCATAGCACAATTACAGCAGCCATGAAGGTTTTAAATGATATCACTGAAGCCATTGACAAAAAACACCACTGTGTCTCACTTTTTATTGATCCCTCTAAGGCTTTTGATACAGTTGATCATGCTATACCAAGGCAGAGATTGTTGAGTGTAGGTCTTTCAGAGCATGCAGTTGCATGGTTTGCTAACTATCTGTCTGATAGAACTCAGTGCACTCAATTTGATGGGCTTATGTCTGTTAAATTGTCTGTCTTGAATGGTGTGCCCCAAGGCTCTGTACTTGGTCCTCTCTTATTCACTATTTATATAAATGATTTAGACAAAAAATGTCCAAAATGCACAACCTCATTTTTATGCTGATGATACTATTATTTAATGTTGTGCCTCGTCTCTTACAAAAGCTTTCCAGAACATGCAAACTGCTTTTTATACTGTTCAACATACCTTGTGTCAATTGAAGCTTATCCTCAATACTGACAAAACTAAACTAATGGCGTTTTCTAATGCAAGAAATAGACCTCTGAACCTTTTGCCTATTATTACCTGTCAGGGCAAGGAGATTGAAGTTGTAACCTCATATAAATATCTTGGAATTTTAATTGATGACGGCCTCTCTTTTAGATTGCATATTCAACAACTTACAAAAAAATTGAAGTTGAAATTGGGATTTTATTTTAGGAATAAGGCCTGTTTTTCTTTTGAAGCCAGAAGGAGGCTAGTGTCAGCTACATTTATGCCTTTACTAGACTATAGGGATATTTTATATATGAATGCTTGCACTCAGTGTTTGAGATCAATTGACACCCTTTACCATGGCACTTTGTGATTGATTTTAAACCATACGCACCACTGCACTTTGTATACCAGGGTTGGCTGGAATTCTCTAGTCACTGTAGGCTCAGTCACTGGTATACGTTTATTTACAAAGCCATTTTGGGTTTACTACCTTTTTATTTGTGCATTTTTATTGTTCAGAAATGTGGTGGGTACTTCACTGGACTTTATCCTGCTAACTGTTCCAAATGTCCCAACTGAATTTGGTAAAAGGGCTTTTACGATCCTCTGTGCCATCGTCTTGGAACACCTCTACAAAATACTTTTAAACTGGAAGAACTTGTCCCGATTGGTGTTTTTAAATCACTGATGAAGGATTTTTTGAGGCTGATTCCCTGACCTGTCAATGTTTTTAATTTGCTGTTAAATACTCTTGTGAATTCAATGGTTTTTACTAGATTACTTGTAGTTTTCATGTTGTCTTATCTGTCATTTTTTGTAATGACTCTGTGCTGCCTATCTTGGCCAGGCGCTCTTGAAAAATAGATTTTAAACTCAATGAGCCCTTCCTGGTTAAATAAGAGTTTAAAAAAATACAAAGTAGCATTATTCCCCCAGTCAGAGGTATCACAGAGGACAACACGTACTGCACACGTGCAGAGTAGACCTCTCCAACCTGAAACTCTACATTCCTACGGTCTTCCCAGCAGGATGGGTATCATAGGCTCCGTTTACACAGGCAAACCAGTTGTGATGTTTTTTTCCACTAATTTGTCTTTTGACAAATCACAGATTTTTTCACATCAGATCTTTTCAGAGCTGATCTGATTGGTCAAAAGAAAATAAATAGACTTGGCTGCCTGTGTAAGCGTAGCCATAGTGTCTCAGTATGATGAAGCGTCATCATTGTAAACCTGTTCTCTAAGCTCAGTAGGATCTAGATGCTCTGTGGTTGACTGTGTAGTTTTCATTATGTAAAGCCTTTATACTGTAATGAAGGCTTATACTGTAATGAAGGCTTAGACCACAGTCAGGCACATACAGTCAGTACACAACCCTGTGCAAGTTAGAGAAGAGTTAGGCCCTCATTCATCTGTGGACATACTTTAGACCAGTATACAGGGGTTTGGCAATGCAAACCTGAGTCAAACCCTGGGCTCAACTAGTATGTTACTGGTTATAAAACGTACCAGTCTGTTGGGCAGCGTCCACGAGTAGGACTGTCTTGGTCCGTCCATCTGGCCCCGAGGAACACACCTCCTTCTGGACAGCTACAGTCCTCATGGGGGCCTTCTGGCCCCTCAGGGACTGACACAACCCCACCTGCCTGCTGATAGAACATAGACTATAATAACATTAAACATGATTTTGTATATTGATGTTATACGAGACCCAATTAATGGTATTAATTAATGAATTCATTGATGGTATTAATTGATCAGTAATGTAAAAATGAAGTATGGACCTGAGCACCTTGCATTAGGGTAGACCAGCAGAATAACATGTTTGACCTCTAACCTCTTACCTTGGGTAGAACGGCAGGTCTGCCCATGCCCCTCCCACCTCTCTGATTAGCTAGTCCAAACGCCTGTCCGAGAGCGGCGGTCTCTCGCTGACGTCAGCTGATATAGGGTTTACCACGCCAGGCTGCAGGGGCCCGTACGTTCCTGGGAAGGGCTGGTAGAGGAACAGAACAACTGTATTTTCCATCTGTGCCAAACATTCACACATACTCCACTACCTACCATGCTAAAGGGCACATTGGCAATGAATAGTACCTGTGACAATGAACATTTATCCTCCACTTCTTCTGTTCTCCTAACCATTTCTTCAGGCTACTAGTCTTGTAAACCTCTTCTCCCAAAAACAACACACTCCACTACCTACCAGCGAAAGGGCACATTGAAGGTGAATAGTACCTGAGATCTGACACCAGCAGCCCTCCGGGTTGCTAATTCACTTCCTGTTCTATCTCCTCGCCCAGGATTTGAACTAGCAACCTTCTGACTTCTGGTCTGCCTCTAACCCCTAACATTTCAGCTACCTACCTGGTAAAAGCCCATCATGGGCGGGCAGGTGCAGGCATGATCTGGTAGTAGGTGTAGTCATTGGAGACTGGAGGCTGGGGGAGGACAGGATGGGGTAAGCTAGTACGGACCACCTGGGCTGGGGTTGGGCTCACTGCCAGCGCAGGTCCCCTCCTCCACTATACATAGGGTGCTGTTGTCTGTAGGGGAAGGAGGGAGAAACAAATGACTGGTGTAGTTATGATTGTATGAATATACAACATACAGTTTCTTAAAGTATTCGGCCCCCTTGAACTTTGTGACCTTTTGCCACATTTCAGGCTTCAAACATAAAGATATTAAACTGTTTTGTGAAGAATCAACAACAAGTGGGACACAGTCATGAAGTGGAACGACATTTATTGATATTTCAAACTTATTAGGACTAATATACCCGTAGGAAGCCAGAAAACTGTGTCAAACTAAGACAAGCTTGTTACACTGCTGATATCAGTGTAGAGCTGACTGTGTGTGTGTGTGTGTGTGTGTGTGTGTGTGTGTGTGTGTGTGTGTGTGTGTGTGTGTGTGTGTGTGTGTGTGTGTGTGTGTGTGTGTGTGTGTGTGTGTGTGTGTGTGTGTGACAAGGATCCAGCTGACATTTTCACAGCCGGTGGTCTTGAGAGACCACTTCCTGCTATTCAAAACAGACAGGAAGGAAACGAACGTGCAGCAAGAGGCAGATCACCCTGACAAAGAGAAACGCACAGGACACACACACAGGTCGACAGCTCTCAATCACATCCAGGGCTAACACCCGACACCCGACAAAGAGAAACGCACAGGACACACACACAGGTCGACAGCTCAATCAATCCAGGGCATAGAATTAACACCCGACAAAGAGAAACGCACAGGACACACACAGGTCGACAGCTCTCAATCACATCCAGGGCATAAAGTTAACACCCGACACCCGACAAAGAGAAACGCACAGGACACACACACAGGTCGACAGCCCTCGATCACATCCAGGGCATAGAATTAACACCCAACACCTGCGGGTAAAATGTATATTTCACCAACCCCATTGGCGGGTGGTCAATGTGCAGGACTCTACAGTGGGAGCATTACATTCCTGAATAAAAAGTCCAAAGTCAAGTATGAGCACATGTGAGTTAGTGTTCAGAAAATGTTGCAGTATCTGTTTTTAAAGTATTTAAAGTATTTTGTTTCAAAGCTGCTAATTCCACAAAGAAATATCAAACCTACAGTTGAAGTCTGAAGTTTTCATACACTTAGGTTGGAGTCATTAAAACTCATTTTTCAACCACTCCACAAATTTCTTGTTAACAAACTATAGTTTTGGCAAGTCGGTCAGGACATCTACTTTGTGCATGACACAAGTCATTTTTCTAACAATTGTTTAGACAGATTATTTCACTTATAATTCACTGTATCACAATTCCAGTGAGTCAGAAGTTTACATACACTAAGTTGACTGTGCCTTTAAACAGCTTGGAGAATTCCAGAAAATATCATGGCTTTCGAAGCTTCTGATAGGCTAATTGACATAATTTTAGTCAATTGGAGGTGTACCTGTGGATGTATTTCAAGGCCTACCTTCAAACTCAGGTCCTCTTTGCTTGACATCATGGGAAAATCACAAGAAATCAGCCAAGACGTCAGAAAAGAAAGTGTAGACCTCCACAAGTCTGGTTCATCTAATCCAAAACTGCCATATAAAAACCAGACTACAGTTTGTAACTGCACATGGGGACAAAGATCGTACTTTTTGGAGAAATGTCCTCTGGTCTGATGAAACAAAAATAGAACTGTTTGGCCATAATGACCATCACTATGTTTGGAGGAAAAAGGGGAGGCTTGCAAGGCGAAGAACACCATCCACACCGTGAAGCACAGGGGTGGCAGCATCATGTTGTCAGGGTACTTTGCTGCAGGAGGGACTGGTGCACTTCACAAAATAGATGGCATCATGAGGAAGGGAAAATTATGTGGATATATTGAAGCAACATCTCAAGACATCAGTCAGGAAGTTAGAGCTTGGTCACAAATGGGTCTTCCAAATGGACAATGACCCCAAGCATACTTCCAAAGTGTGGTAAAATGGCTTGAGGACAAAGTCAAGGTATTGGAGTGGCCATCACAAAGCCCAGACCTCAATCCCGAAGAAAATGTGTGGGCAGAACTGAAAAAGAGTGTATGAGCAAGGAGGCCTACAAACCTGACTCAGTTACACCAGCTCTGTCAGGAGGAATGGGCCAAAATTCACCCAACTTATTGTGGAAGGCTACCTGAAACATTTGACCTTAGTTAAACAATTTAAAGGCAATGCTACCAAATACTAATTGACTGTATGTAAACTTCTGACCCACTGGGAATGTGATGAAAGAAATAAAAGCGGAAATCATTCTCTACTAGTATTCTGATATTTCACAGTCTTAAAACAAGGTGGTGATCCTAACTGACCTAAGACAGAGAATTTTTTACTATGATTAAATGTCAGGAATTGTGAAAAACTGAGTTGGCTAAGGTGTGTGTAAACTCAGAGACTTCAACTATATGTCCCATCTGGCACAGCTGAGCTCACTGAGTGAAATGCTGATAGATTCCTTTTGGAGGCACTGTGCACAGACATAAACGTTGGTCTTACGTTCCACAAACGTCTACAAAGTGAGACTTTGTCTTTGTGTTCCTTGGCTATTTACATTGTTTTGCTCACAAGTTCAGTAGCTTTTCAACATTAGTTTGAGTCTGTTGCTTCAACTGATAGCAAAGAGTCAGATCCCAAATCGCACACACCAAGGTAACCTCCCGCCCTTAAAGGGCCAACTCAACAATTTGTCTATGATATTTTGGTTTAAAAAATCCAGTCACAAAAAAATGAAAGAGTAATATCACATTTCTTGTTTTTAGAAACGTTACAAAGCATGGTCATCTGTTTTTGGTGTGTTTTTATTTAAAAATCAGAGTGCCTGGTATATTTTTCTGCCCTGATCACATCCCTGGGTGGTAACTGATCATTCACAGCCTAGCTGTGTGTAACACTCACACAGTATATGGGGGTTTCCTTAGGTGAATCAGAAGGAAGACCCTATCAGTTTTCCCTGACATGGGCACAGGCACATTCCTGTAGGAGGGCCAGAAACAGGCACATTCCTGTAGGAGGGTCAGAAACAGGCACATTCCTGTAGGAGGGTCAGAAACAGGCACATTCCTGTAGGAGGGTCAGAAACAGGCACATTCCTGTAGGAGGGTCAGAAACAGGCACATTCCTGTAGGAGGGTCAGAAACAGGCACATTCCTGTAGGAGGGTCAGAAACAGGCACATTCCTGTAGGAGGGTCAGAAACAGGCACATTCCTGTAGGAGGGCCAGAAACAGACACATTCCTGTAGGAGGGCCAGAAACAGGCACATTCCTGTAGGAGGGTCAGAAACAGGAATATTCCTGTAGGAGGGCCAGAAACAGGAATATTCCTGTAGGAGGGCCAGAAACAGGAATATTCCTGTAGGAGGGCCAGAAACAGGAATATTCCTGTAGGAGGGCCAGAAACAGGAATATTCCTGGACTCCATAGAGATTCTTTCCGAGCTAATGCTAGGCTAACTGTCAGCAGCTCAGGTACAGAGGCAGGGTAGTTCTAATACAGATTGTATCAGTGACAGTCGCACCTCAGACTCTTAGGGTCAAATTACCAGAGACAGATTAAGCCTAGTTTTGAATGAAAAGACATGTGCTCAGAAATTCCCCATTGAATATGGTTTTAATCCAGGACTAGGCTTAATCTGTGTCCAGGAAACCTGCCCTTAGTGTGTAGGGTGTAGGCTGCATGATCTAGGGACTATAAGATGTAGGGTGATGTGTCTACCTGTTGGATTGATTCTCCTGGACAAAAGGGTAGCAGGTGATGAGGTAACTGGGGATTGGGGTGGGCTCTACCCCCCCTCCTCCTTCTCCTCCTCCAGACACGCTCATGGTGACCAGCGCTCCTTCCAGACCATTCTTTTGTGGGACAAACGGCTCCACTTCGGCTGACAGTTTCACATCCTGCAAGGAGAGACAGACAGACACGGACGTCACAGACAGGACCTGACTGGGGAGGAGAGGACAGGACCTGACAGGAGAGGAGAGGGCAGGACCTGATAGGAGAGGAGAGGACCTGACAGGAGAGGAGAGGACCTGACAGGAGAGGAGAGGACAGGAGCTGCCAGGAGAGGAGAGGGCAGGACCTGATAGGAGAGGAGAGGACAGGACCTGACAGAGAGGAGAGGACAGGACCTGACAGGAGAGGAGAGGACAGGACCTGACAGGAGAGGAGAGGACAGGACCTGACAGGAGAGGAGAGGACAGGACCTGACAGGAGAGGAGAGGACAGGACCTGACAGGAGAGGAGAGGACCTGACAGGAGAGGACAGGACCTGACAGGAGAGGACTGGACCTGACCTGACAGGACAGGACCTGACAGGAGAGGACCTAACAGGACCTAACAGGAGAGGACCTGACAGGAGAGGACCTGACAGGAGAGGAGGACCAAACAGGACCTGACAGGAGAGGAGAGGACCTGACAGGAGAGGACAGGAGGAGAGGAGAGGACCTGACAGGAGAGGAGAGGACAAGACAGGAGAGGACAGGAGAGGACAAGACAGGAGAGGACCTGCCAGGAGAGGAGAGGACAGGAGAGGACCTGCCAGGAGAGGAGAGGACAGGAGAGGACCTGCCAGGAGAGGACAGGAGGAGGACCTGCCAGGAGAGGAGAGGAGAGGACAGGAGAGGACCTGCCATGAGGGGAGAGGAGAGGACAGGAGAGGACCTGCCAGGAGGGGAGAGGACAGGAGAGGACCTGCCAGGAGGGAGAGGACAGGACCTGACAGGAGGGAGAGGACAGGACCTGACAGGAGGGAGAGGACAGGACCTGACAGGAGAGGACCTGACTGGACAGAATCACCTCGCAACGCACCAGACAGACTCAGGAAAGTCTGAGTAGGTATGTTACCTAAGGAGCAGCTCGCTACTTCACCCAGCGAGAATAGAATAGGGTGCCAAGGCTAGACTAATTATTAACATAACTCATGACTTCATCTGGCAACATCTCCACGACACAGCCAAAACAACAGAACTGGTTCCTTCACGACAAATGAAACAACTGGCAACAAGAGAAACAACTTTTCACTGGATCTGAGAATGGAGAGTTGGAGTCAATGGCTGTCTCTGAAAATACACCTTATTACAATAGTGAACTACTTTGACCAGGGAACATAGAATAGCATCCTGCCCAGGGGTATTTTTTATTTATTTAACCTTTGTTTAAGAAGGCAAGACAGTTAGGAATTGGTTCTTATTTACAATGACGGCCTAGGAACAGTGGATTAACTGCCTTGTTCAGAGGCAGAACGACAGATTTTCACCTTGTCAGTTCGGGGATTCGATCTAGCAACCTTTCGGTTACTGGCTGAACTAGTAACCGAAAGCCACTAGGCTACCTGCTGGTTAGCCACTCTAACCACTAGGCTACCTGGCTACCTACAGTACATCAAGCTGCCTAACGAAGCAGGCGATAGGCTCCTGCGCTATGGGCTGTTTTAATGTGAACAAGGCTATTTACTTATATAGGGAATAGGGTGCCAGGTCGGTCACAGACGATGAAAGCATAACAAAGTGTTGACCTTAGAGCAGTGTGATCAGGGGACGTGTGAGTGTAGCAGACAGACACAGCAACATGTAACCTGGTGCAATAGAAACACTTCCTGGTTGGTCTGACACTGATCAGATCAGAGTGGTGTGGAGAGCAGAGGACTGTTTCCTTGTACTCAGAGAACATGACTGACTGAGGTCCTTCTGTAGCTCAGTTGGTAGAGCATGACGATCCCCGGGACTAGAATGTATGCACACATGACTGTAAGTCGCTTTGGATAGCGTCTGCTAAATGGCATTTATTATTATTATTATTATTATTATTTATTACACAGTCCAATACCTGTGCTTTCAGCCTAACCCTTCCTATTAAGTTATGCCAACACAATACAGCATTTTAGGGAGTGCCTTGGAACTGTTATGCTTCATTGGTAAACATTTTTGCCCCTTTCCTCCAAAGAGCCCCTCTCCCTACCAGCTACCACTAACATTAAACACTAGGTAGCACTCCTACCATCAGCATTCTGTCCTGAGACATTCCTTTCCTATGGACCTGCCTGGTCCAAGTCTGGCCCTGAAGGTGCCCCTTAGATGCTGATCTTGAGTTAGTTTTGCATTTCCCCCACTATTGGTTTACGTTAGGATTGGGGGAGGGGAAGCTGATCCTAGATCTGTACCTAGGGGAAACTTCACCTCAGAGCCACCAGAGAGCAACCAGCAGACCCGGGGTGGTAATGACTCAGTCACCCAGCATCTTCAGGAGAACTTTATGGGCCAGCTATATTTAGCTGCTCATTCTTCCCAGAGAGATTACACTAGTAGCTAACTATGTGTTACATAAGGTCTCTAAAGACAATGTCAACTAGGACACAGCCTACCCATAAAGATCCTTTAATTCAATTGTTCTATTTAATTCTGTGGGCCTACCTCTATTGCTATCATGCCACAGGTACAGAGGTGGTGGTTTGTGGTGTGCGTGTGTGTGGTATGTATGCGTGTGTGTGGTATGTATGTGTGTGTGTGTGGTGTGCGTGTGTGTGGTATGTATGTGTGTGTGTGTGGTGTGCGTGTGAATGTGTGAATGTGTGTGTGGTGTGCGTGTGTGGTGTGCGGTGTGCGTGGTATGAATGTGCGTGTGTGTGGTATGAATGTGTGTGTGTGTGGTGTGCGTGGTATGTATGTGTGTGTGTGGTGTGCGTGGGTGTGGTATGTATGTGTGTGGTGTGCGTGGGTGTGGAGGGGAGGAAGGCTATGATGAAATGTCAAAATAATACAGGTCATAAAGAGGTCGACCGATTATGATTTTTCAACGCCGATAATGATTATTGGAGGACCAAAAAATCTGATACCGATTAATCGGCCGGTTTAAAATGTATTTGTAATAATGACAATTACAACAATACTAAATGAACACTTAACTTAATATAATACATCAATAAAATCAATTTAGCCTCAACTAAATAATGAAATGTGTTCAATTTGGTTTAAATAATGCAAAAACAAAGTGTTGGAGAAGAAAGTAAAAGTGCAATAAGCGCTATGTAAGAAAGCTAACGTTTCAGTTCCTTGCTCAGAACATGAGAACATATGAAAGCTGGTGGTTCTTTTTAACATGAGTCTTCAATATTCCCAGTTAAGAAATTTTTAGGTTGTAGTTATTCTAGGAATTATAGGACTATTTCCCTCTACATTAGTATTTAATTAACCGTAGACTATTGCCAGTGTAACAGTATGGCTTCCATCCCTCTCCTCGCTCCTCCCTGGGCTCGAACCAGCAACACAACGACAACAGCCACATCAAAGCAGCGTTACCCATGCAGAGCAAGGGAAACAACTACCCCAAGGCTCAGAGCGAGTGAAGTTTGAAACGCTATTAGCGCGCTCTAACTCGCCAGCCATTTCACTTCGGTTACACCAGCCTCATCTCGGGAGTTGATAGGCTTGAAGTCATAAATAGCGCAATGCTTGACGCACAACGAAGAGCTGCTGGCAAAACGCATGAGAGTGTTGTCTGAATGAATGTTTACACGCCTGCTTCTGCCTACCACCGCTCAGTCAGATACTTAGATACTTGTGTGCTCAGTCAGATTATATGCAACGCAGGACACGCTAGATAATATCTAGTAATATCATCAACCATGTGTAGTTAACTCGTGATTACGATTGATTGTTTTTTATAACATAAGTTTAATGCTAGCTAGCAACTTACCTTGGCTTACTGCATTTGCGTAACAGGCAGTCTCCTTGTGGAGTGCAACGAGAGAGAGGCAGGTCGTTATTGCGTTGGATTAGTTAACTGTAAGGTTGCAAGATTGGATCTCCCGAGCTGACAAGGTGAAAATCTGTCGTTCTGCCCGAACGAGGCAGTTAACCCACCGTTTCTAGGCCGTCATTGAAAATAAGAATGTGTTCTTAACTGACTTGCCGAGTTAAATAAAGATTAAGTAAAGAAAAAAAAAAGATTTATTTATTTATTTTATTTTTATAAATACAGATTTCCGATTGTTATGAAAACTTGAAATCGGCCATTCCGATTCATCGATCGACCTCTAGTCATAAAATATCCATCATAAAATGTGTGTCACAAAGTATGTGTCAAACATACCTGTACAGCTACCCGACACATCACAAACCACAGTACCATGTCAAATCAACAGAGGCCTACCTCTCTGAAAATAAAATACAAAGGATGACAATTATCCATTGTTTGAAACAATGTCCTCCAGGGTTTGGATAGGTCAGATGAGATGCAGCCTACTGCTCTAGTATTGGTATCATCAGTGGATTGGAAGAGTGGAAAGATACTGTAGGCCACTAGATGGGACAATAACAGGATGACAGCCTGGGTCAAAGCTGGGAAATATTTACAACAGGTCAACAGCTCAGTGTCTTAAAGGAATGTAGTCAAAGCACTCTCAATGAGCTTTTACTTGTCTGTCTGTCTGGATGGGTGGGTGGGTTCTGGGTGAAACTGAAGAAACACAGACCATCTCTACAACCCCTCACCACTATTCCCTCTCCTCTTCCCCCCACCCTGCTCTGTTGCCTCGACCAAATCACATTTTGCTATCAATTGAATTAATGTTTGTTTGTAGTCCTGATGAATGCTGCTTCAGGGGACTTTAAACACTGATATGGAAACACTGAACTGGGTCTGACTACTAAGTCATGACCATTGGACTGTTTATCTAGGTTCACCTCTTATCAAAACTGACCATTGACATCATGTTGACTGAATCACAGGCCTTCCTGCCCAGCTGACACATCGGGACTTGCTGCTTCAGTCCCAAATGGCACCCTATTCCTTTCATAGTACACTACTTTTGACCAGAGCTCAATAGGGTGCCATTTGAGATGGAGTCCAGACCTATCACTGGGGCGGGCAGCTGCGGTCAGAGGATAGATCAACCTCATCCACCCCTTTCATTCTGAGAGGAGGAAAGGAAGAGGGAGAGTTGACACGAGTTCACGACACAAAGACACTCCATTCTCCCAGCCAGGGTCGGAATGTATGAATCCAGCATCAGTACAGCAGTGAACACACACCACACACACCGCCATTGTTTCCCAGTGCTACTGTACTGTTCGTGGGCAGTGTGGGCTGACATCTGATAGATCCAGGGGTCCTGACTGGTCAACACAGAGCGCTAGGGGTGACGTAGCCAGCTGAAAACAATACCCTGCAGTATACTAGATGGCAGCCTTCTGTGGCATAAACTATGGTGCCATATACTGTCATGGAATTAAGCCTAGAGAAAAATATGACATTTTAAATTAACCATGATTTGTTTCCATATGAGGTTTGATGGTTAGGACTACTCTAAAGAGAGCTGGTTACTTTAGATAATTACGTGAAGTTAGTTACACAAAACAGAGGGGTTGGTTGTGTTACTTTAGATGACAAGGATGCTGATAGAGGAGAGGTTGGTAAATTTAAACTTTAGGTGACGGGGTTGGCTACTTTGTATAAAGGACGTTACAGGAAGTAGGCCTGGCTAGCTATAGGTGACGTTACAGGAAGTAGGCCTGGCTAGCTATAGGTGACTTTACAGGAAGTAGGCCTGGCTAGCTATAGGTGACGTTACAGGAGGTAGGCCTGGCTAGCTATAGGTGACGTTACAGGAAGTAGGCCTGGCTAGCTATAGGTGACTTTACAGGAAGTAGGCCTGGCTAGCTATAGGTGACTTTACAGGAAGTAGGCCTGGCTAGCTATAGGTGACGTTACAGGAGGTAGGCCTGGCTATAGGTGACGTTACAGGAGGTAGGCCTGGCTATAGGTGACAGGGGAGACAGTTACAAGATTAGGCCTGAGAGGATCAGTTGAGGAGTGAGGATGGTGGCCCAACCAGGATAAGCCAATTACACAACTAGCTACAACAGAGTCAGTTACTATAGGACTCCAGCCCTAGTCCACCAGGGAAAGGAGACTCCAAACATGTATGCCCTGGCTGGGGGAGATTCAGCCAGGAAGTCCCTGGCTGTGTCCAGGTCTGGGTTCTTTAACTCTGGGTGCCATTCTCCATTCCGCTGGTGTGAAGGTGTAGGTTGTTTGTTCAGACGGAGTTGTATGTGATTGATTAGCGCCTGGGATGTGAGTGAGAATAGCAGCGATTATGGAAAAGGCTGCAGGTTGATGTGTGTGTGTGTGTGTGTGTATGCGTGTTAGAGCGAGGAAGAGAGAGAATAGCAGCGATTGTGGAAAAGGCTGCAGGTTGACGTGTGTGTGTGTGTATGCGTGTTAGAGCGAGGAAGAGAGAGAATAGCAGCGATTATGGAAAAGGCTGCAGGTTGGTGTGTGTGTGTGTGTGTGTATGCGTGTTAGAGCGAGGAAGAGAGAGAATAGCAGCGATTATGGAAGATGCATTAGCAGGTAGCCTAGCGGTTAGAGGGTAAGGCCAGTCACCCTGAAAGTTCGCTGGTTCGAATCCCGAACCGACTAGGTGAAAAATCTGTAGATGTGCCCTAGAGTAAGGCACTTAACCCTAATTGCTTCTATAAGTGGAGCTCAGCTCCAGATGTGTGGTGAAAAAGCCAGGGCAGCACTGGCCTGGCAAAACTGGGTGGGACTACTGGGCCATCAACCATCAAACCCTTTATCCATTCAAGCTTTTGTCTCCGATTCATTGTCTTCTAACATTCTCAGCTGGAAAGAGAGAAGTTGTATTGTTCTTTCACTGTTGTTGAATGGGAGGGGGCAAGAGAGGGAGCAATAGAGTGGTGGGTGGATGAGCGAGCTCCAGTGTGTGCATGTACACTACATTTTGAAAAATATATCACAAGCATGAAACCATCTTGGGTCCTTGAGTCTCCCATGCACCATCATCACATCACTGTGGACCAAAACTCAGCCGATGTGGCATCTGATGGTGACACAGGAGGACTTCATCCAAATCAAATCACATTTTACGCGCCGATTACAACAGGTGTCGACCTTACTGTGAAATGCTTACTGTCAAACCCTTAACCAACAACTCAGTTCAAGAAATAGCCAGCTGAAAACAATACCCTGCAGTATACTAGATGGCAGCCCTCTGTGGCCTAAACTATGGTGCCATATACTGTCATGGAATTAAGCCTAAAATATGACATTTTAAATGGGCACTTACAGTAAGTTAGACCACATAATAGAGTAGCTAACTTGCATCATAGTTAAGTTGCCCTATGCGCAGCAGGAGTCACTCAATGGAATGCGATTCAAATGCAAAAGAACCGGACATTCCTCCAGAGCGAATCAGCGGGCTAGTTAGTTGTCAACAATCTACCACACACTCACTGCAGACTGGAGGTTTCTGGTAACTGGTCACTATCTAGCTAGTTAACTTACCCTGGTCCGTATTATAATAACTATCTAGCTAGTTATTTAACGGTGTGTCAAACATCAAAGTTTACCAGATAGCTAAGTCAGTTCATGTCAACCGATATGTTGACATGAACGGTCATTAATGTCAACACGTTGTGACAGTATAGGTACTGTAACTAGTTTAGTTAGATTATCAATACAGTTAGCCTCAATTAAAACATATCTAGTACATAGATCAGCATATCAGGGAGAACAGATGAGATATTGGCCATCCAAAATGACAAGCGTATAAAAGCTGCTTAGCTAACTGGCTAGTTAGCTAGTTCACTTGTCTTTACTTACACGCATGCCTAGTACGCGTAGTGATCTCGTTAGATGACAAATCATTGACAATAATCAAACATCGGATAAACTCACGGACACTTCTAAAACATTAAAAGGGACATTGTTACCTGCAGATACGTTTTGGGCCTAGCTAGCTAGCTTCATATTCCCATTAGCTAACTAAAGCTAGTTGTGCCGTTACCAGACATAATCGGTTCCGTCATTACTTCGCAGAGAAAATCCGTCTTTACCTTATCACAAGAGTCCATGTCAATCGCTGAGACCGCGGCAGACCGTCATTGAGCACGCAGTGGTCGTCAAGATATAGGTGATTTAATTTTCTTCATTGTAAATGTTGAGCCATTTGTGTGAAACACACCCTGTTTTACCTCTGCCTAGTTGAACTGTTGCTGCCTAGCTAGCTCGGCTAGCTCTGAATGTGTCAACGTAGGAATGGAATGGCAGAGGGGATGGTCATCCGGGACGGAAAGCCCACAGTCTCACACAATGTTCGTCTTTGCCTTCGGCGTCTGTCACTGATAAGATTTGAAGGACCAGGATAAATAGGCCTACTGTGCAAAAAGTAGATATTTTTTTGTTGCGTAAAGCAGCTGCAGTAATTTAAACTCAGTTTTTCACAATTCCTGACATTTAATCCTAGTAAAATTACCTGTTTTAGGTCCGTTAGGATTGCCACTTTATTTTAAGAATGTGAAATGTCAGAATAATAGTAGAGTGATTTATTTCAGCTTTTATTTCTTTAATCACATTCCCAGTGGGTCAGAATTTTACATACACTCAATTAGTATTTGGTAGCATTGCCTTTAAATTGTTTAACTTGGGTCAAACGTTTTGGGTAGCCTTCCACAAGCTTCCCACAATAAGTGGGGTGAATTTTTGCCCAATCCTCCTGACAGAGCTGGTGTAACTGAGTCAGGTTTGTAGGCCTCCTTGCTCATACACACTTTTTCAGTTCTGCCCACAAATCTTCAATGGGATTGAGGTCAGGGCTTTGTGATGGCCACTCCAATACCTTGACTTTGTTGTCCTCAAGCCATTTTGGCACAACTTTCGAAGTATGCTTGGGGTCATTGTCCATTTGGAAGACCCATTTGTGACCAAGCTCTAACTTCCTGACTGATGTCTTGAGATGTTGCTTCAATTTATCCACATAATTTTCCTCCCTATTTTGTGAAGTGCACCAGTCCCTCCTGCAGCAAAGCACTCCCACAACATGATGCTGCCACCCCGTGCTTCATGGTTGGGATGGTGTTCTTCAGTTTGCAAGCCTCCTCCTTTTCCCTCCAAACATAGTGATGGTCATTATGGCCAAACAGTTCTATTTTTGTTTCATCAGACCAGAGGACATTTCTCCAAAAAGTTTGATCTTTGTCCCTGTGTGCAATTGCAAACCGTAGTCTGGCTTTTACATGACGGTTTTGGAGTAGTGGCTTCTTCCTTGCTGAGCGGCCTTTCAGGTTATGTCGATATAGGACTTGTTTTACTGTGGATATAGATACTTTTGACCCGTTTCCTCCAGCATCTTCACAAGGTCCTTTGCTGTTGTTCTGAGATTGATTTGCACGTTTCGCACCAAAGTACGTTCATCTCTAGGAGACAAAACGCATCTTCTTCCTGAGCGGTATGACAGCTGCGTGGTCCCGTGGTGTTTATACTTGCATACTATTGTTTGTACAGATGAACGTGGTACTTTCAAGCGTTTGGACATTTCTCCCAAGGATGAACCAGACTTGCAGAGGTTAACAATTATTTTTCTGAGGTCTTGGCTGATTTCTTTTGATTTACCCATGATTTCAAGCAAAGAGGCGAGGCACTGAGTTTGAGAGCAGGCCTTGAAATACATCCACAGGTACACCTCCAATTGACTCAAATTATGTCAATTAGCCTATCAGAAGCTTCGAAAGCCATGACATCATTTTTTGGAATTCTCCAAGCTAAAGGCACAGTCAACTTAGTGTATGTAAGCTTACGACCCACTGGAATTGTGATACAGTGAATTATAAGTTAAATAATTAGTCTGTAAACAATTGTTAGAAAAATGACTTGTGTCATGCACAAAGTAGATGTCCTGACCGACTTGCCAAAACTATAGTTTGTTAACAAGAAATTTGTCGAGTGGTTGAAAAACGAGTTTTAATTGCTACAACCAAAGTGTATGTAAACTTCCGACTTCAACTGTATGTCTAGCCTACAACACTGAATCAACTTTTGGATAATAATTCTAACAGATTTCTGCTTTGCTACTGTTCTGTATGCAATGTGATGGATGACATACATTTTCAGTGATGGGAGTGAATCTATCTATTCATAACTTTCTGCACACAAACAATTGACTAACACTAAGAACAGGAGTCTGTTGCAAATACCAAATAATACCGATATTTACAAATAATATAGTATGGAACCAATGTTAGCATGAGAGCTAAAAGGTAGACGGTATCTAGACCTACATAGAAATGTCATATACAGTAAACACAGTTGGAGAACATTAGTTTGTTTTATTCACAACAGCCAACGTGAATGCAATGCTGCCGCTACATGTTGTGAAAAAGGTTTCCCAACACCAGCTGCCAGTCAACAGGCACTAATAAACCATTGTGTTATTGTACTCAAACTGCCCACCACAAAAAAATACAGCACTTTTAAAAAGGTGTTGACAGTGATATTTCTTAAATCATTCTACTAAAGTCTTGTGAAAAACAAACACGAAGGGCTTGACGTAAACCGAGATGTCCCTTAAAGAGCGCTGATGTCTTCTAGAAAGCAGTATATCTCCTTCTCTAGGAAACGCAGTGTCAGATCACAAAACATCTCTGTGCTGCTGTGGAGCTCCTCTCCGCTCAGCCCATCCACACTGGATCGTCTGGTTTCTATTCTGACACATTGGAACAGTTGATGGAGATTCTCCTTCCTATCTTTCAGTGCTGTCCATTGTCACATCAGTCAGAATCATGTGAGTTTGCTGACGATGGCTTGGTTGAGAGAGTTGAGTTGTTTAGTCCATTTGTCTAAGGCAGTGTGCGCGCCCCTCCTCTCTTCTGGTAGTCTAGCTCCAACAGCTGGTTGACCTGGTCGATACGGCCTTGGATGGTGCTACAGGGAGGAAACCACAGCACAAGAGAGAACAGAACAATGGTTCAATAAATACAACACAAGAATGGACATTGGCATCCTAGCAACATGACTAAACATTCTTTCCATCTTGGTCAGGAAAACATTTAGAAATGGATGAAACAATATTGTATAAAACAATGCATTTTTATATAAAAATGGGATCAACAACATCAATATTTGCATTTGATTATGGTTCAAATGACACAAATCACTGTGGATAGCATTAGCTGGAGTCATTGTTGAACTTCTTTCACTGTTTGGTTTCTGTCAAGCACCCGAACCACTGATATTTGTACTCTCTCTCAACCAATTATCACATCTACACTAAGCTTTCTGATGAACACATTCCACCACCTCCACATTTCACTACATACAGTACATATTCTGTTGAGCTCCGTGACAACGGTGGGAATGCAGTGTCAAATGTCAACTGTTCCAGTTGACTGGCTGTAGATCTGATCAGGCTGAGGGTAGTAAACAATGCACAGCAGTCTGCTACAGTAGCATGGGAAATAATAAAGACATACTAGATAAGATACCCGCAAACTGTTGATTTCTCCCAAAGTTTTATTTGCCCAACGTTTTGATCAATAGATCTTGATCCGGCTGACAAGGACCTTTGGGTCAAAACGTTGCACAATAAAACTGCGGGAGCAATCAACAGTTTACAGGTATCTTTCATCAGTTTACTTCATGTAGCCTGCAAGTTACTGAATGTGTGCAATACACTACTTCTAAACTAAATAATGAAACCAGTAATAAATTACAGATCTGCAATAAATTAAACAGGGAAGAATAGCACCACAGAGACAGGGGGAGACAGAGAGAGAGAGAGACAGAGACTCATGCTGGCCTCCTGCATTCCTCAAGGTGCAGGGTGGAAACTATGAGGAACTGAGAAATTCAAATGATCCCCGTAGTAGACGAAACATGTCTTAACACACATGCACAAGAAACATGCTTTGCTTCGTCTTGTGATGCCTCTGTCAGCCAGGTACACTATAATATAATAATATATATGCCATTTAGCAGACGCTTTTATCCAAAGCGACTTACAGTCATGTGTGCATACATTCTACGTATGGGTGGTCCCGGAATCGAACCCACTACCCTGGTGTTACAAGCGCCATGCTCTACCAACTGAGCTACAGAGGACCACTGAGTATACTAGGGCTGTCCCAACAACAAAAATAGTTTGTTTATTTTTACATATATAGACACACCCTATTGTTAGAATAAAATCAACTATATGTTGACTACTGAGCATGTCTGATGCTTTAAGCACTGCAATTAAAAATAAAGACACAAATTACCAAAGAGGGAGCCAGAGATCAATATAGCCTAACCAGAAAGACAAAAACCTATTCCCAACCAGACCCTCCTCTTCCCGCTGCTGCTGGCCTCTGCAGCTTCTGCCGTTAGGCTCCTGAAGTAGCCTGTAATAAGCTACACCAACGGTCATCACCCTTTTCTATGTGGATTGGAAAGTTATTGTATAATTTCTACTGATCTGCGTGCCAGTTATGATTTTAATATGCACATTTTTGTAAAACAGTTTAATTTATAATAAAGTCTTCAAATCTCAAAATCAATGTCATGTGGTCAATAAGAATTATACCTAATGAAAAAAGTAACTTCTATTGCCAATAGGTAAAAATAGCCTACATAATGCCAACAAATGAAAACACTGCAGCCCGCAGGTAGAAAAAATCCTGATAAAAATAAATCTCCTATAAAATCACATGAAGTAATCAGGTGGGCCTTTATGACGTTTCCACCCGATCAGGTAATTACATTTTTCCCTCTTTCATGCCGAGTGGTTATCGAAAGAGCTGGAAATATTTTTAAATAGGCTACGTTGAGAAACTATTTTCATTCTCAATGGATGTAAAAACAGACTTTGTTTACTTGCTGTTGAAGGCGAAGAAAACATTTATTTGAGAAGCTCCACAGTGATGGGGAGTTAAGACAATCAGAAATACTATCCGATCCCCAAATTGGCACACACTCGGCTAACAATGTGTCCATTCCTACAATGACAACGGTAAGACTGGAATAATAATATTGTGAACGCATTCAAATAAATGACAGTAACCAAACAATGTAGACCTCCAAACGAGCTTCAATGCCATAACACTTCTTCTGTGGCCTCCAACTGCTCTTAAACACTAGTAAAAACCACATGCATGCTATTCAACCGTTCGCTGCCTGCACCCGCACGCCTGACCAGCATCCCCACCCAGGATGGTTCCAACCTTGAATATGTGGACATCTATAAGTACCTAGGTGTCTGGCTAGACTGTAAACTCTCCTTCCAGACTCATTTCAAACATCTCCAATCCAAAATCAAATCAAGAGTCAGCTTTCTATTCCGCAACAAAGCCTCCTTCACTCACGCCGCCAAACTTACCCTAGTAAAACTGACTATCCTACCGATCCTCGACTTCGGCGATGTCATCTACAAAATTGCTTCCAACACTCTACTCAGCAAACTGGATGCAGTTTATCACAGTGCCATCCGTTTTGTCACTAAAGCACCTTATACCACCCACCACTGCGACTTGTATGCTCTAGTCGGCTGGCCCTCACTACATATTCGTCGCCAGACCCACTGGCTCCAGGTCATCTACAAGTCCATGCTAGGTAAAGCTCCGCCTTATCTCAGTTCACTGGTCACGATGGCAACACCCATCCGTAGCACGCGCTCCAGCAGGTGTATCTCACTGATCATCCCTAAAGCCAACACCTCATTTGGCTGCCTTTCGTTCCAGTACTCTGCTGCCTGTGACTGGAAAGAATTGCAAAAATCGCTGAAGTTGGAGACTTTTATCTCCCTCACAAACTTCAAACATCTGCTATCTGAGCAGCTAACCGATCGCTGCAGCTGTACATAGTCTATCGGTAAATAGCCCACCCAATTTTATCTACCTCATCCCCATACTGTTTTAATTTATTTACTTTTCTGCTTTTTTGCACACCAATATCTCTACCTGTACATGACCATCTGATCATTTATCACTCCAGTGTTAATCTGCAAAATTGTAATTATTCGCCTACCTCATGCACACAATGTATATAGACTCCCCTTTTTTTCTACTGTGTTATTGACTTGTTAATTGTTTACTCCATGTGTAACTCTGTGTTGTCTGTTCACACTGCTATATGCTTTATCTTGGCCAGGTCGCAGTTGCAAATGAGAACTTGTTCTCAACTAGCCTACCTGGTTAAATAAAGGTGAAATAAAAAATAAATTAAAAAAGATATGAAATGTTGGTCATTTATGGTAAATGTACTGCTGGTGATACTGGTGTACCATCCCGCGGCCTGCAATGGATTAGTCCAGTCAGACAGGAGTGAATCAGACAGGTGTCTCGTGTGTCATCATTCTTTAGAATATATTTACCACTACTCGACTGAAAAAAGATCCTGGTCCACCAACAGCCTATTGACCAAACAATGGACTAAATGGGGTAAGCCCTAGAGCACACAAAACATTAGGAACACCTTCCTAATATAGAGTTGCACCCTTCGCCCTTTGGCCCTCAGAACAGCCTCAATTCATCAGGGACTGGACTCTACAAGGTGTCGAAAGGGGATGCTGGCCCATGTTGAATCCAATGTTTCCTTCCCACAGTTGTGTCAAGTAGGCTGGATGTCCTTTGGGTGGTGGACCATCCTGATACACACAGGAAACCCATCAGCGATCCATGTCTCAAGGCTTTAAAATCCTTCTTTAACCAGTCTCATCCCCTTCATCTACACTGACTGAAGTGGATTTAACAAGTGAAATAAGGGGTCATAGCTTTCACCTGGTCAGTCTGTCAATGGAAGAGCACTCGGTGTCGTATATAAGAGGTATTCAGCCTCATAGAAATACGGAAGAGTCTCGAGAAAACATACAAGTCTTCCATGGCGTGAATGTCTGTTTGATGCAAAAAACTTTTCCTAACAGTGGATTCTACACTCCTAAATGGTAGTTTGGGCCACAGATCATATGCATGTCTAGGACAAACTTACTTGTCCAATATGCACTGCACCAACAAACTCTCCACGTCACAAACATCTATGTTCAGCTCCTGAGACAGAGGAGACAGAACACAGGGCGTTACACTTTGATCAATCCAAACAGCAACATCAGTGACCTAATAAATACATGATCTACTCAGCAAAGTTCATTATCAGATACATTATCAATACACACAGTGAAGTCAATGATTAACTCTAGCCTGGTCTCAGATGTGTTTGTGCTGTCCTACCAACTCTTATTGTAAAAATCATCATGCCAATGACCATATGAATTGGCAAAAAAGCACACAAACAGATCTGGGACCAGGCTAGTTAGTCCACATGCCAGTGCTGTCCTCAGACTTACCTTAGAGATGAATGGGATGTGTATTCTAGTGTAAGGCTTGATGAGCGCGATAAGGACCTGGGTCCTGATGTTCCGCAGCAGCTCTGGAAAATAAGACAAAACAGCACTGATCAGAGTCTCTTCAGGGCACGCTCACCCCGTCCACCAGGGCACGCTCACCCCGTCCACCAGGGCACGCTCACCCCGTCCACCAGGGCACGCTCACCCCGTCCACCAGGGCACGCTCACCCCGTCCACCAGGGCACCCTCACCCCGTCCACCAGGGCACCCTCACCCCGTCCACCAGGGCACCCTCACCCCGTCCACCAGGGCACCCTCACCCCGTCCACCAGGGCACCCTCACCCCGTCCACCAGGGCACCCTCACCCCGTCCACCAGGGCACCCTCACCCTCCACCAGGGCACCCTCACCCCGTCCACCAGGGCACCCTCATCCCGTCCACCAGGGCACCCTCACCCCGTCCACCAGGGCCCTCACCCCGTCCACCAGGGCACCCTCACCCCGTCCACCAGGGCACCCTCACCCCGTCCACCAGGGCACCTCACCCCGTCCACCCACCCTCACCCCGTCCACCAGGGCACCCTCACCCCGTCCACCAGGGCACCCTCACCCCGTCCACCAGGGCACCCTCACCCCGTCCACCAGGGCACCCTCACCCCGTCCACCAGGGCACCCTCACCCCGTCCACCAGGGCACCCTCACCCCGTCCACCAGGGCACCCTCACCCCGTCCACCAGGGCACCCTCACCCCGTCCACCAGGGCACCCTCACCCCGTCCACCAGGGCACCCTCACCCCGTCCACCAGGGCACCCTTACCCCGTCCACCAGGGCACCCTCACCCTGTCCACCAGGGCACATCATCTCAATATGCAGATACTGGTACAGTTTGTCTCAAGTTTGTTGAAACCTCGTCTTCAATGCAATACTTCCATGTCTCGTTCATCAACAAATGTGAGAAAGCCCACACATATACACACAGGCACACAAACACCACTCACCCTCTATGTGTTCTCTGATGAAGGGGTCATCCATGATACTGCTATGGTTGGTCTTCAGTATCTTCTCAAACTCTGTGATGTCATTATTCTGATAGGAGCTGAGAGTAGACACACAACAGTAGAACAGTCACTGGGTTAGAATAATGACATTACAATCCATAAAATAATGACAGACAGTTGAAGCCAGAAGTTTTCATACACCTTAGCCAAATACATTTATTCTTACTTTCACAATTCCTGACATTTAATCGTTGCAATAATTACCTGTTTTAGGTCAGTTAGGATCACCACTTTATTTTAAGAATGTGAAATGTCTATAATGTCTATAGAATAATAGTAGAGAGTGATTTATTTCAGCTTTTCTTTCATCACATTCCCAGTGGGTCAGAAGCTTACATACACTCAATTAGAATTTGGTAGCATTGCCTTTAAATTGTCTAACTAAGGTCAAACGTTTTGGGTAGCCTTCCACAAGCTTCCCACAATAAGTTGGGTGAATTTTGGCCCATTCCTCCTGACAGAGCTGGTGTAATTGAGTCAGGTTTGTAGGCATCCTTGCTCACACACGATTTTTCAATACCTTGACTTTGTTGTCCTTAAGCCATTTTGCCACAACTTTAGAAGTATGCTTGGGGTCATTGTCCATTTGGAAGACTCATTTGTGACCAAGCTTTAACTTCTTGACTGATGTCTTGAGATGTTGCTTCAATATATCCACACAATTGTCCTTCCTCATAATGCCATCTATTTTGTGAAGTGCACCAGTCCCACCTGCAGCAAAGTACCCCAACAACATGATGCTGCCACCCCTGTGCTTCACGGTTGGGATGGTGTTCTTCGCCTTGCAAGCCTCCTCCTTTTCCCTCCAAACATAGTGATGGTCATTATGGCCAAACAGTTATTATTGTTTCATCAGACTAGAGGACATTTCTCCAAAAAGTATGATCTTTGTCCCCATGTGCAGTTGCAAACCGTAGTCTGGCTTTTTTATGGCGGTTTTGGAGCAGTGACTTCTTCCTTGCCGAGCGGCCTTTCAGGTTATGCTGATATAGGACCCGTTTTACTGTGGATACAGATACTTTTGTACCTGTTTCCTCCAGCATCTTCACAAGGTCCTTTGCTGTTGTTCTGGGATTGATTTATACTTTTCGCACCAAAGTACGTTCATCTCTAGGAGACAAAAGGCGTCTCCTTCCTGAGCAGTATGATGGCTGCGTGGTCCCATGGTGTTAAGGGAGGAGACCAGAGCTAAAGAGCAAATGGCTTTCAAATGGGCTTTTTATGGTCGATGCCATTCAATCCAGCATCCACTGTGTTAAGGAATGTGGAGCCCGTGAACGGTAGGGCATTCATGCTTCTCACACTGTTCAGAGCAGACATACCAGAAACCAGTCATCGTCTGGGAAACAAACACGAGCTCACGGAGGCCTCAGCCTTGTTTTACATTTTGAGAGACAGGTGTCAGAGCCACAGCCTAGGAGCGGTTCCATTTCCTTCTGCAATTGCATCAAAATCACAGAGCAGACCCTCTGTGTCGTGGATCCCAGACTGATCATAAATGAGGTCGAAGAGACGCCACAGCTGAACCCGTGGTTAAAGGGTATCTTCACTATGTTTCACCTCCATCAACCACTTATTTGTGATGTAAAACAATAACAGTTTGGGTCGACTGACAACTCAGCACAAATAAGTGGAAATAGGTTGTACATAGTGACGTTATTGTTTAACTGATGCCTTGGCTTTCTACCCTAAAATATCAGCAACACCGCCATGGATGACTAGAAGCACACACATGCTCTTACCTTACTAGATTTGTCATGGCCAAGATCTCTGGGTCGTTTTTATAGGGTTTGGCCTGTCACAGAAAAACACAATAAGAACAGGCACTGTAATACAACACTTTATCAAGCAGTGTTTGCTGCAGGTGATTTGAATGTGATTAATGCAATGTTGCCTCCAACAATATAAAGGTACGGGATGCATCCACCACGTGTATGGTTCCATAATGATAATGTTAGTAATTGCTCTAAGGGGATAAATAACATTTAAATTAACTGGACTTAAACTAAACTGAATTGAATGAGTGTTGTACCTCCTGTGAGTCGAAAGGGTTGATTCCAGACTTCATGAGCATGTTGGCCAGCACCAGGTACTTCAGACAGGTGGTTCTCCTGGGGCTGCCTGACTCATCGTAGTTCTTAAACGCCTCAAAGAAGTCTGTGTGGGCCTTCTCAAACTCCCCTCTCTCAGGTGCATCTTACCCCCACACTCTGGGGAAGGGGACAAAACAGGAACAGGCCTGTTAGTACATCACATAAACACACGCAGTGACTGACACACACACATCTTTTTACCATCTTATACAATATTATCGGTTTTATCCACGATAGTGGCAAACCTCCCGAGTTTTCCTACACGTCAGTTTACAAGGCGTAACCATAGAATTACTATTCGAAGGGGGATTCTTTTTCTACGGTCAATGTAGTTATTCAATGTAAACCGCTGTGTGTGTGGCTCCAATGCAATAAATGTAAAATATAATAATGTTGACAGCTATGCTGCCTTCAGGGTTTCATCTGTCTACGGTGGAAACACACCCCTGATGACTCCCATAATGAGTGGGTGAGGGATAGCAGACTTGATGTGCAGGGACTGTTCATACAGGGCCTTCAGCTTCTTGTTGTTCTTCTGGGCTGTGTACATCTGGATCTCCAGAGCATAGATCTCCAGGAGCTGGGTGCCTTTCTTTAGGTCGTCCTCCCCGTCATCTGTCTAGAGAGAGACATAGATATACACCATTACAGATCACACACACACATAAAAGACCATAGATCCCCAATATCCTTTGTCTGCACTGCACATAGATATAGAACTTAACAGATCAGATATGCACATAACAGACCACAGATCTTCAACATTGTCTGTCTGCAGTGCACATAGATACAGATATACCACATAATAGATCAGATATACACATAACATACCATATAAATGCAACATCATCTGTCTCCAGTGCACATAGATATACAACATAACAGATCATACCAGTATACAACAACAACAAAAATACTGCTAGCAGCCATATTGGGAACTTAGCTACTCAGATGGCTGTGTAAACCCCATCAGACTAAGCGTTGTCTCAGACTACCACCTGTCTTACTGTACCTGACAGGATTGGTGCAGCTGTCTGAGGATCTTCTGTAACTTCCCAAATTCCTCCCTCTCCAGGTACAGCTTGCCCAGCTGAGAGACAACAAGAGGACTTTAGTTAAAACAGGCTGAGAGACAACAAGGACTTTAGTTAAAACAGGCTGAGAGACAACCAGAGGACTTTAGTTAAAACAGGCTGAGAGACAACCAGAGGACTTTAGTTAAAACAGGCTGAGAGACAACCAGAGGACTTTAGTTAAAACAGGCTGAGAGACAACCAGAGGACTTTAGTTAAAACAGGCTGAGAGACAACCAGAGGACTTTAGTTAAAACAGGCTGAGAGACAACACAAGGACGACAGTTAAAACAGGCTGAGAGACAACCAGAGGACTTTAGTTAAAACAGGCTGAGAGACAACCAGAGGACTTTAGTTAAAACAGGCTGAGAGACAACCAGAGGATGACAGTTAAAACAGGCTGAGAGACAACCAGAGGACGACAGTTAAAACAGGCTGAGAGACAACACAAGGACGACAGTTAAAACAGGCTGAGAGACAACCAGAGGATGACAGTTAAAACAGGCTGAGAGACAACCAGAGGACTTTAGTTAAAACAAGCTGAGAGACAACCAGAGGACTTTAGTTAAAACAGGCTGAGAGACAACACAAGGACGACAGTTAAAACAGGCTGAGAGACAACCAGAGGACGACAGTTAAAACAGGCTGAGAGACAACAGAGGACTTTAGTTAAAACAGGCTGAGAGACAACCAGAGGACTTTAGTTAAAACAGGCTGAGAGACAACCAGAGGACTTTAGTTAAAACAGGCTGAGAGACAACACGAGGACTTTAGTTAAAACAGGCTGAGAGACAACAAGAGGACTTTAGTTAAAACAGGCTGAGAGACAACCAGAGGACGACAGTTAACAGGCTGAGAGACAACCAGAGGACGACAGTTAACAGGCTGAGAGACAACACAAGGATGACAGTTAACAGGCTGAGAGACAACCAGAGGACGACAGTTAACAGGCTGAGAGACAACCAGAGGACGACAGTTAACAGGCTGAGAGACAACCAGAGGACGACAGTTAACAGGCTGAGAGACAACCAGAGGACAACAGTTAAAACAGGCTGAGAGACAACAACAACTTCTAGAAAATCCCAAACACAGAGGCCTGACAAACTGCCAGATCAGATATTGTCCTACCCATAGAAATAAACAGAAACATTGTGTACTACATGCATATGTCCCAATTCTCACTTGTTCACTTCACTTTATTGATTTGTGAGGAAATTACTAGTCCCTGACTCCACCAATCCACTGCTTTTTGATTTTTGTGGGAAGTAGTGACTGAGTGCACACTAGGAAAAAGCTGATATTATTTTGACACACCCTACCTTTGTGTTAGTTTTGAACCAGAGTCTGTCGTTCTTGGCATCCTTCAGAGCGTCCAGCGTTGTTTCATAAAACTCCTGCAGCAGGTCCATCTGTGACACATAAAACAACCAACCACAGCCCACATTAACACCTGTCATCTAGAACATGAACCTCAGCCTACATTAACACCTCAGTCATCCAGCTCATGAACCTCAGCCTACATTAACACCTCAGTCATCTAGACCATGAACCTCAGCCTACATTAACACCTCAGTCATCCAGAACATGAACCTCAGCCCTGTGACACATTAACAGCCCACATTAACAGTCATCTAGACCATGAACCTCAGCCTACATTAACACCTCAGTCATCTAGAACATGAACCTCAGCCTACATTAACACCTCAGCCTACATTAACACCTCAGTCATCTAGAACATGAACCTCAGCCTACATTAACACCTCAGTCATCCAGAACATGAACCTCAGCCTACATTAACACCTCAGTCATCCAGAACATGAACCTCAGCCTACATTAACACCTCAGTCATCTAGAACATGAACCTCAGCCAACATTAACACCTGTCATCCAGAACATGAACCTCAGCCTACATTAACACATCAGTCATGTAGAACATGAACCTCAGCCTACATTAACACCTCAGTCATCTAGAACATGAACCTCAGCCTACATTAACACCTCAGTCATCTAGAACATGAACCTCAGCCTACATTAACACCTCAGTCATGTAGAACATGGAACCACTGCCACCACTTCATTCATACCAATAGGACTGACCCAGAGTCAGTAACTTTATTGGCCACATAAGACAAAAGTTGTAAGTAATTGATATTGATAAAAAGTTTTTTTTTTATGGAATAACAAACAGTTCACATCACTTGAGATTTGAGCGAAAATAAAGATCTGAGCTTTGAGGCCAAAAACCCTTTTCTTCTAGTTCCAGGTATTGCGTCTATACCTGTTTGGAGGTGGAGATGTAGTCTAGGATGGAGTTGATGGACTTCTCTGAGTAGTTTCTGGTCACAGCGCTCCTGATGTACGTCAACAGCTGCTTGTACCGAGACATCATCTCTGGGAAGTTGGTCTGCAGGACACACACAGTTCGACAGGAGACAGGGCATTGAAGTTGCAGTGGGAATGACAGTATGTCATAAAGAAAAACTCACAAGCACTAATCATACGGACTCAGAGATGGAGAGTAGACATTTTGAGACAACACCACAGAGCATTTAATTTCTTACTAGCTTGAAGTTGATTTTGATCATCTGTTTTAGGGCTTTGAACCCCCATTCTCCCTTCTCTCCCTCCAGCTCCAATACCTGCCAATAGAGAGTATACATTACCATCGTACACTCATCAATCTGTGAGTGAGTGGAGCGAGTGAGTAGCCAGTACCCACCTTCTGAAAGCTGTTGAGAGCTGCTTTGGGGTCATCCTCCTTCAGTGCTTTGGAATTGTAGTACTGGTTTTCCAAGTCGACATTTGGCTCTGAGTTACTGTCCTCTGAATATTCCTGGGTTGAGACATAAACTCAGGACATAAGTTAGCTGGCTATGAGTTAACACAACAAAAATTGATAACGTGACAGAGATGTTATGACTGGGATAACGGCTTGCCATAGTTGTTTACTAATGAGTCTAAGTAACTAGCTGTTTTCTCTAACCAGCAACGGCGCATGCGCGGCCACAGGGTAGTTATCTACACCTAGCTATCTAAACGGTTGTATTTTTGTGGCTAGCTATGGTAACATAACATGCTATAATAAATTGACGAGTAAAGCTAACTCAGTATACTATAGCAAACTCAGTTTCCCCCATGCCAAGCAGCCGAGCTTAGCTAGCACTAGCAGCAACTCTGCAAGCTATCCTGGCCTTTATGCTAACGTTAGCTGAACTAGCTATCTATCTAGGTAGTTTAGCTACCTAACTAGCTAACTCCCCTGCTCCGACCTAGCTAATGAAAATATACTAGCTAAGGAAACAGCTCTGATTAAACATCAAAAAACAAGGAAATAGAAACGTATTATGTAAACTTACGCTTACCAGATCATAATCTTCTTCATCGTCGCACATGAAATCATCTTCCATGTCAGACATCTTGACGGGTCTTCGGAGACAACAAACACATCGCAGCTCTACAGCGCCACCAAACACTACGCCGGTTTCAGCATAGTACTGCATTATTCTTTCTGGTATTGTAGTTCGCTTTTCTACCGGACGCTGTCGCTGTCACATCACAGTATAGATCTGTAACATTTCTAGTCTTTTCAATTAATTCAATTTGACTCACTGATAACTATCTTACCTTATCATCCTAGAAATAGCCATAAAAAACTTACATCACAAATCAAAGGGACAAGCATGAGGACCATGATGTATTTATGAAGTCTTACCCCTGCCTTACCTCCCTAATCTTACCTCATTTACACACACTATAGATTTTTTCCTATTGTGTTATTGACTGTACATTTGTTTATTCCATGTGTAACTCTGTGTTGTTGTTTGTGTCACACTACTTTGCTTTATCTTGGCCAGGTCGCAGTTGTTAATGAGAACTTGTACTGGACTACCTGGTTAAATACAGGTGAAATAAAATATTTAAAAAGTCTACCGGATATATCAGGGACTCGTCCCTATTGTAAAACTGAAGAGTGCAGAGATGGTAGTGTGTGTGTGTGTGTGTGTGTGTGTGTGTGTGTGTGTGTGTGTGTGTGTGTGTGTGTGTGTGTGTGTGTGTGTGTGTGTGTGTGTGTGTGTGTGTGTGTGTGTGTGTGTGTGTGGAGGGGGAGTCATATCAACCTTCGCTCTCTCTCCCCCGCTACTCTCTCCTCTTCCATCCTATCATCTCTTCCCTCTGCTCAAACCTTCTCCAACCTATCTCCTGATTCTGCCTCCTCAACCCTCCTCTCCTCCCTTTCTGCATCCTTTGACTCTCTATGTCCCCTATCTTCCAGGCCGGCTCGGTCCTCCCCTCCCGCTCCGTGGCTTGACGACTCAATGCGAGCTCACAGAACAGGGCTCCGGAAGGCCGAGCGGAAATGGAGGAAAACTCGCCTCCCTGCGGACCTGGCATCCTTTCACTCCCTCCTCTCTACATTTTCCTCCTCTGTCTCTGCTGCTAAAGCCACTTTCTACCACTCTAAATTCCAAGCATCTGCCTCTAACCCTAGGAAGCTCTTTGCCACATTCTCCTCCCTCCTGAATCCTCCTCCCCCCCTCCTCCCTCTCTGCAGATGACTTCGTCAACCATTTTGAAAAGAAGGTCGACGACATCCGATCCTCGTTTGCTAAGTCAAACAACACCGCTGGTTCTGCTCACACTGCCCTACCCTGTGCTCTGACCTCTTTCTCCCCTCTCTCTCCAGATGAAATCTCGCGTCTTGTGACGGCCGGCCGCCCAACAACCTGCCCGCTGACCCTATCCCCTCCTCTCTTCTCCAGACCATTTCCGGAGACCTTCTCCCTTACCTCACCTCGCTCATCAACTCATCCCTGACCGCTGGCTACGTCCCTTCCGTCTTCAAGAGAGCGAGAGTTGCACCCCTTCTGAAAAAACCTACACTCGATCCCTCCGATGTCAACAATTACAGACCAGTATCCCTTCTTTCTTTTCTCTCCAAAACTCTTGAACGTGCCGTCCTTGGCCAGCTCTCCCGCTATCTCTCTCTGAATGACCTTCTTGATCCAAATCAGTCAGGTTTCAAGACTAGTCATTCAACTGAGACTGCTCTTCTCTGTATCACGGAGGCGCTCCGCACTGCTAAAGCTAACTCTCTCTCCTCTGCTCTCATCCTTCTAGATCTATCGGCTGCCTTCGATACTGTGAACCATCAGATCCTCCTCTCCACCCTCTCCGAGTTGGGCATCTCCGGCGCGGCCCACGCTTGGATTGCGTCCTACCTGACAGGTCGCTCCTACCAGGTGGCGTGGCGAGAATCTGTCTCCTCACCACGCGCTCTCACCACTGGTGTCCCCAGGGCTCTGTTCTAGGCCCTCTCCTATTCTCGCTATACACCAAGTCACTTGGCTCTGTCATAACCTCACATGGTCTCTCCTATCATTGCTATGCAGACGACACACAATTAATCTTCTCCTTTCCCCCTTCTGATGACCAGGTGGCGAATCGCATCTCTGCATGTCTGGCAGACATATCAGTGTGGATGACGGATCACCACCTCAAGCTGAACTTCGGCAAGACGGAGCTGCTCTTCCTCCCGGGGAAGGACTGCCCGTTCCATGATCTCGCCATCACGGTTGACAACTCCATTGTGTCCTCCTCCCAGAGCGCTAAGAACCTTGGCGTGATCCTGGACAACAAACTGTCGTTCTCAACTAACATCAAGGCGGTGGCCCGTTCCTGTAGGTTCATGCTCTACAACATCCGCAGAGTACGACCCTGCCTCACACAGGAAGCGGCGCAGGTCCTAATCCAGGCACTTGTCATCTCCCGTCTGGATTACTGCAACTCGCTGTTGGCTGGGCTCCCTGCCTGTGCCATTAAACCCCTACAACTCATCCAGAACGCCGCAGCCCGTCTAGTGTTCAACCTTCCCAAGTTCTCTCACGTCACCCCGCTCCTCCGCTCTCTCCACTGGCTTCCAGTTGAAGCTCGCATCCGCTACAAGACCATGGTGCTTGCCTACGGAGCTGTGAGGGGAACGGCACCTCAGTACCTCCAGGCTCTGATCAGGCCCTACACCCAAATAAGGGCACTGCGTTCATCCACCTCTGGCCTGCTCGCCTCCCTACCACTGAGGAAGTACAGTTCCCGCTCAGCTCAGTCAAAACTGTTCGCTGCTCTGGCTCCCCAATGGTGGAACAAACTCCCTCACGACGCCAGGACAGCGGAGTCAATTACCACCTTCCGGAGACACCTGAAACCCCACCTCTTTAAGGAATACCTAGGATAGGATAAAGTAATCCTTCTCACCCCCTCCCCCTTAAAATATTTAGATGCACTATTGTAAAGTGGTTGTTCCACTGGATGTCATAAGGTGAATGCACCAATTTGTAAGTCGCTCTGGATAAGAGCGTCTGCTAAATGACTTAAATGTAAATGTAAATATATATACACACAAATGTGCGATTTTTGGTTCCAACCGCCGTGTCTTTGTGAGACGCAGAGTAGGTGAACGGAAAAGCATTCCTCTTGAAGCTGGTTGAGAGAATGCCAAAATGGTGGCTACTTTGAAGAATCTAAAATATCAAATATATTTTGATTTGTTTGTTTGACACTTTTTGGTTACTAGATGATTCCATATGTGTTATTTCATAGTTTTGATGTCTTCACTATTATTCTACAATGTAGAAAATAGTAAAAATAAAGAAAACCCTTGAATGAGTAGATGTGTCCAAACTTTTGACTGGTACTGTACATACACACACATTGACAGGGGCTGAGTCACTGGCTTACTGGTGCTCTTTCATGCCGTCCCTAGGAGGGGTGCGTCACTTGAGTGGGTTGAGTCACTGATGTGATCTTCCTGTCTGGGTTGGCGCCCCCCTTGGGTTGTGCCGTGGCGGAGATCTTTGTGGGCTATACTCGGCCTTGTCTCAGGATGGTAAGTTGGTGGTTGAAGATATCCCTCTAGTGGTGTGGGGGCTGTGCTTCGGCAAAGTGGGTGGGGCTATATCGTTCCTGTTTGGCCCTGTCCGGGGGTATCATCGGATGGGGCCACAGTGTCTCCTGACCCCTCCTGTCTCTGCCTCCAGTATTTATGCTGCAGTAGTTTATGTGTCGGGGGGCTAGGGTCAGTTTGTTATATCTGGAGTACTTCTCCTGTCTTATCCGGTGTCCTGTGTGAATTTAAGTCTGCTCTCTCTAATTCTCTCTTTCTCTCTTTCTTTCTCTCTCTCGGAGGACCTGAGCCCTAAGACCATGCCTCAGGACTACCTGGCATGATGACTCCTTGCTGTCCCCAGTCCACCTGGCCGTGCTGCTGCTCCAGTTTCAACTGTTCTGCCTGCGGCTATGGAATCCTGACCTGTTCACCGGACGTGCTACCTGTCCCAGACCTGCTGTTTTCAACTCTCTAGAGACAGCAGGAGTGGTAGAGATACTCTTAATGATCGGCTATGAAAAGCCAACTGACATTTACTCCTGTGGTGCTGACTTGCTGCACCCTCGACAACTACTGTGATTATTATTATTTGACCATGCTGGTCATTTATGAACATTTGAACATCTTAGCCATGTTCTGTTATAATCTCCACCCGGCACAGCCAGAAGAGGACTTGCCACCCCTCATAGCCTGGTTCCTCTCTAGGTTTCTTCCTAGGTTTTGGCCTTTCTAGGGAGTTTTTCCTAGCCACCGTGCTTCTACACCTGCATTGCTTGCTGTTTGGGGTTTTAAGGCTGGGTTTCTGTACAGCACTTTGAGAATTCAGCTGATGTACGAAGGGCTATATAAATACATTTGATACATTTGATTTGATTTGATTGACCCAGTTGCAATCCCACACTGAGAAATGGGTCTGAACCATGACAAGAGGTTTTCAGCATTTTGATAGGGTCAAATCATTTGTTTAAAGGGATTTCAACAGGCCAGTCTCTGGGGTTACTCAGAGAAAAAAACACCCTTGGCAGAGTTGGTTTGTTCTCAGCAGTGAGGGACTCACTGAGGTATGAACTATGAATGTGGATCTATTGGAGTGTTTTTTACGAACATTGCGTGATAACTCTGGGAGGCCGTTTCTGAATAGAGTGGAATCAACCCTGTGGATCAGGTTTAAAAATATTTCATGACCATTTTAAAACAGTGTTGGCTGCCACTCTATCACACACACACACACACACACACACACACACACACACACACACACACACACACACACACACACACACACACACACACACACACACACACACACACACACACACACACACACACACACACACACACACACACACACACACACACACACACACACACACACACACACACACACACACACACACACACACACACACACACACACACACACAGTGTTGGCTGCCACTAACATGTGTCCTGTCTGTAATCTCTCTCTCCTCACTAAGGAGCTTGTTTTACACCAGACTCACAAACATATTTTATTACTAAAGAGATTCCTTTTCCTTCTAATTTAAGAAAGAGGCCTGAGACGTGTCATAACCGCATTGTGGAAGACAGAAGAGCTTTAGTTGGTTATTCTGGACCCGTTGGAGCATAATATTTATAATATCATCTGATGGATCCAGCACCAGAGAAAGGAGAGCAGGGCGGGATGTGTCAGCATGTTGTTACTGGGAAACAGGGCTCCTTTGTCACAATATCCAGTGTGTGTGTGCAGAGATGGGCAAAAATGACAAAATACCCTAAAGACTAATGTATCAAAACAAAATACAACAATAACCTCAACAACATTCTTAGTAACGGTAACAACAAAAACCCATTTGACTTGCTATGACTCTGATATGTGGTTGTTTATCTACTTTAGTTGAATGCACTGACTGCATGTCGCTCTGGATGCTAAATGACCAAAATGCAAATGTAAAAATGACCACTTGGAAAGCATGGATATTATTATTCTAATAAGCCACACCCCTTCAGATGGACAAAGATACAGCAACATGTATCTTGTAATAAAATACCCTAAAGAATGTAGGAAAATAACATGCCAAATACTGTTGTCAACAATACATTTTTATAAAGATATTTACTTTCAAAATACAGAAAATACATAATAGACAGACTATTTCAGTCAGATGTCCTGTGCAGTTAGAAATGGAACAAATACATGTGTGAACCAAGCGCCTTTTCAATTTCACCTTATTTTAGAAGAAATAGTCCATTTTCTATCAGGACTGTTGAAAAGTATTTTGTATTTTGAAAATACATAATACAGCTATCTAAAGTATCTTGTTACAAAATACACTGGAATATAGTTCAGGCCAGTGAAATACAGATTACAAAATACTCAAAAGTAATTTAAATATGCATTTTAAATACATGTAACATAAATACTGCCTCTGGTCTCTCTCTCTGGGCCTGTGCTCAGTGATCAAACCAGCTCTGGTCTCTCTCTCTGGGCCTGTGATCAGTGATCAGACCAGCTCTGGTCTCTCTCTTGTGGCCTGTGATCAGCCCAGCTCTGGTCTCTCTCTCCTGGCCTGTGATCAGTAATCAGACCAGCTCTGGTCTCTCTCTCGTGGCCTGTGATGAGTGATCAGAACAACTCTGGTCTCTCTGTCTGGGCCTGTGATCAGTGATCAGACCAGCTCTGGTCTCTCTCTCTCTGGGTCTGTGATCAGTAATCAGACCAGCTCTGGTTTCTCTCTCTGGGTCTGTGATCAGTAATCAGACCAGCTCTGGTCTCTCTCTCTTGGCCTGTGATCAGTAATCAGCCCAGCTTTGGTCTCTCTCTCTGGGTCTGTGATCAATGATCAGCCCAGCTCTGGTCTCTCTCTCTGGGTCTGTGATCAGTAATCAGCCCAGCTCTGGTCTCTCTCTCTGGGCCTGTGATCAGTAATCAGCCCATCTCTGGTCTCTCTCTCTGGGCCTGTGATCAGTGATCAGCCCAGCTCTGGTCTCTCTCTCTCTCTGGGTCTGTGATCAGTAATCAGACCAGCTCTGGTCTCTCTCTCTTGGCCTGTGATCAGTAATCAGCCCAGCTTTGGTCTCTCTCTCTGGGTCTGTGATCAATGATCAGCCCAGCTCTGGTCTCTCTCTCTGGGTCTGTGATCAGTAATCAGCCCAGCTCTGGTCTCTCTCTCTCATGGCCTGTGATCAGTGATCAGCCCAGCTCTGGTCTCTCTCTCTCTTGGACTGTGATCAGTAATCAGCCCATCTCTGGTCTCTCTCTCTGGGCCTGTGATCAGTGATCAGCCCAGCTCTGGTCTCTCTCTCTCTCTGGGTCTGTGATCAGTTATCAGCCCAGCTCTGGTCTCTCTCTCTGGGCCTGTAATCAGTGATCAGCCCATCTCTGGTCTCTCTCTCTGGGCCTGTGATCAGTGATCAGCCCAGCTCTGGTCTCTCTTTCTCTGGGTCTGTGATCAGTGATCAGCCCAGCTCTGGTCTCTCTCTCTAGGTCTGTGATCAGTAATCAGCCCAGCTCTGGTCTCTCTCTCTCTCGTGGCCTGTGATCAGTGACCAGCCCAGCTCTGGTCTCTCTCTCTTGGACTGTGATCGGTAATCAGCCCATCTCTGGTCTCTCTCTCTGGGCCTGTGATCAGTGATCAGCCCAGCTCTGGTCTCTCTCTCTGGGCCTGTGATCAGTAATCAGCCCAGCTCTGGTCTCTCTCTCTCTCTGGGCCTGTGAGTCAACTCAGCCAGACTTCTCATTATCACACTGACTCACATTGTCTGTCTGTGATGAATAAGACCATTTCACCAACCTGCTAACATCAACCTACTGGGTAACATCAACCAATAATGATTAATTGACAGTCTCTATGGATACATGCTTCAAGCTTCTCTTCCTCCATCCCCAATACCTGCCAATGGAGAGATTAAATAACCACCATCAATTTGGTGTGTGTGTGTGTGTGCTCGCATGTATGAGTTGATTGTGAGTGTGTGTGTGTGTGTGCGCGCATGTATGAGTTGATTGTGAGTGTGTGTGTGTGTGCGCGCATGTATGAGTTGATTGTGAGTGTGTGTGTGTGCACGCATGTATGAGTTGATTGTGAGTGTGTGTGTGTGCACGCTGCCTGTGTATACGCTGCCTGTGTATATTTGTGTGTTATTATAAACCTCTCCTCTCACCTCTCTCTCTCTCTGGTGATTCATGTAATAACTTTAAAACATGGATATTATTCCCCAACCTCTAATGTAAACAACAGGGTTTATCTGCCGTTTCATTTGGGGTTGTCAAAAACGGCTTCAGGCTGCAGTTAATAATGCTGATCCAGTAAATGTAATCTTGTTTCTGACAGTTCCTTAAACATTAGCAGCCCCTTTAATGTGTCTCCAACAGGGCAGCTGGCAAACATGGAAACCACCATGGCCCTGTGTCCTCTACCCAGTATGCAGTCTGATTTTACACTTCTCTCTAAATGTGTTTATCTAGGAAAGAGCTCACGGAAGGGGCCCTAACTCTCTTACACACACACACAGATACACACGCACACACACAGCAACAAGAAAACAGAATGTCTAGTCACGCATCTTGGGCAGGTTAGGGAGGGAACACAGCTCTGATGACCCTGGGGTTCTGGCATGGAGAAGAGAGAGGAAGAGCACACACACACACACACACACACACACACACACACACACACACACACACACACACACACACACACACACACACACACACACACACACACACACACACACACACACACACACACACACACACACACACACACACACACACACACACACACACACACATATGCACAAACACACACACACTCTCCCTACCTCGTGCCCTCTCCCTCCCTCTCTTTCTCTCTCCCCCTCTCCTCTCCATGCCAGAACCCCAGGGTCATCAGAGCTGTGTTCCCTCCCTAACCTGCCCAAGATGCGTGACTAGACATTCTGTTTTTTTTGTTGCTGTGTTTTTTTACAAGGTAGAAGCGTGTCTTACTTTTATACAGCAATTTGTGTTCGGCAGTGATGTTATTGCACTTCAAACCCGGCTTGGAGAGCAGAAAACACACTGCTGCCAAGTCCACACACCCCCTCTCCACATCGCACGCGAGCTGGCTGTGGTATGTGTCTGATAAGGGGTGTGTAGGTGGTTGAGGTTTAGGGGTGGGGTGTGGATGTGGGGGTACTGTATGTGTTAGTGAGGGTGTGTATGTGGGGGTTTTTAGTGTGTATGTGTGTGCTGGGTAGAGGGGTGTGTACATGCATGTGCTTGTGAAGTGTACGTTTGTAGTGTAAAGGGGTGTGTGTTGGTCAGGTAGAGTGTGTTTGTAGTGTAAAGGGGTGTGTGTTGGTCAGGTAGAGTGTGTTTGTAGTATATAGGGGGGTGTGTTGGTCAGGTAGAGTGTGTTTGTAGTATATAGGGGGGTGTGTTGGTCAGGTAGAGTGTGTTTGTAGTGTAAAGGGGTGTGTGTTGGTCAGGTAGAGTGTGTTTGTAGTATAAAGGGGGTGGGTTGGTCAGGTAGAGTGTGTTTGTAGTATAAAGGGGTGTGTGTTGGTCAGGTAGAGTGTGTTTGTAGTGTAAAGGGGTGTGTGTTGGTCAGGTAGAGTGTGTTTGTAGTGTAAAGGGGTGTGTGTTGGTCAGGTAGAGTGTGTTTGTAGTGTAAAGGGGTGTGTGTTGGTCAGGTAGAGTGTGTTTGTAGTGTAAAGGGGTGTGTGTTGGTCAGGTAGAGTGTGTTTGTAGTAGAAAGGGGTGTGTGTTGGTCAGGTAGAGTGTGTTTGTAGTATAAAGGGGTGTGTGTTGGTCAGGTAGAGTGTGTTTGTAGTATAAAGGGGTGTGTGTTGGTCAGGTAGAGTGTGTTTGTAGTGTAAAGGGGTGTGTGTTGGTCAGGTAGAGTGTGTTTGTAGTATAAAGGGGTGTGTGTTGGTTCGGTAGAGTGTGTTTGTAGTGTAAAGGGGTGTGTGTTGGTCAGGTGGAGTGTGTTTGCAGTATAAAGGGGGGGGTGTTGGTCAGGTAGAGTGTGTTTGTAGTGTAAAGGGGTGTGTGTTGGTCATGGCTGGGGAGAGGTATATGGCTGGGGAGAGGTATATGTATATGCTGGGGAGGGGTATGGCTGGGGAGGGTATATGGCTGGGGAGGGGTATATGGCTGGGGAGGGGTATATGGCTGGGGAGGGGTATATGGCTGGGGGGTATATGGCTGGGGAGGGGTATATGGCTGCTGGGGGGGTATATGGCTGGGGAGGGGTATATGGCTGGGGAGGGGTATATGGCTGGGGAGGGGATGGCTGGGGAGTAGGTATATGGCTGGGGAGAGGTATATGGCTGGGGAGGGGTATATGAGCTGGGGAGGGGTATATGGCTGGGGAGGGGTATATGACTGGGGAGAGGTATATGACTGGGGAGAGGTATATGGCTGGGGATGGGTATATGGCTGGGGAGAGGTATATGACTGGGGAGAGGTATATGGCTGGGGAGAGGTATATGGCTGGGGAGGGGTATATGACTGGGGAGAGGTATATGACTGGGGAGGGGTATATGACTGGGGAGAGGTATATGGCTGGGGATAGGTATATGACTGGGGAGAGGTATATGGCTGGGGAGGGGTATATGACTGGGGAGAGGTATATGGCTGGGGATAGGTATATGACTGGGGAGGGGTATATGACTGGGGAGAGGTATATGGCTGGGGAGGGGTATATGACTGGGGAGAGGTATATGACTGGGGAGGGGTATATGACTGGGGAGAGGTATATGGCTGGGGATAGGTATATGACTGGGGAGAGGTATATGGCTGGGGAGGGGTATATGACTGGGGAGAGGTATATGACTGGGGAGAGGTATATGGCTGGGGAGAGGTATATGGCTGGGGATGGGTATATGACTGGGGAGAGGTATATGACTGGGGAGAGGTATATGGCTGGGGAGAGATATATGGCTGGGGATGGGTATATGACTGGGGAGAGGTATATGGCTGGGGAGAGGTATATGGCTGGGGAGAGGTATATGGCTGGGGATGGGTATATGACTGGGGAGAGGTATATGACTGGGGAGAGGTATATGGCTGGGGAGAGATATATGGCTGGGACCTTCGGAGACGTAGCTTGCTGTTTATGCCCATCCACCATTCCCGTCCACAACGACCTAGCAAAACCCAAGCCGGGTTATGGACAGACATCCAATTTCAAAGTGAATTTTGAGCTTCCTGGCATCTGAGAACATCCCAATACAACATCCCAACATCAGCTCCCCTGTACTGTCACATTTGTCTGACATGGGAAGGGCAGGGGAACAGAACAGTCTGAGTTGAGTTTTTCATTCAGGTTTTAGTCTTCCTCTTTTCCCGTTGGAAGTCAAACCAGATGTGGTGTTACAGCCTGATTGTAACTCCCAGGTCACTGACCAGATGGAGGGATATCCTCATCTTCTCCCCTACTCTCTCCTCTCCTCTCATCCCTTCTCTCCTATCCCCTCTCCTACATATTTCCCTCCTCTCCTCTCTCATGTGCTCCTCTCCTCCCCTCCTCCCTCCTCTCCTCCCTCCTATCCTCTACCTGGTATAGACATCTGTCTAGTAGGTGAGCTGTCTTCCAGCCTACCTGCCTGTCCGTAGGTGCCTGCCTGCCTGCCTGCCTGCCTGCCTGCCTGCCTGCCTGTCTGTCTGTCTGTCTGTCTGTCTGTCTGTCTGTCTGTCTGTCTGTCTGTCTGTCTGTCTGTCTGTCTGTCTGTCTGTCTGTCTGTCTGTCTGTCTGTCTGTCTGTCTGTCTGTCTGTCTGTCTGTCTGTCTGTCTGTCTGTCTGTCTGTCTGTCTGTCTGTCTGTCTGTCTGTTCTGTACTAAGCTGTCAGAGAAGAGTAGATCTAGTGATTAATGAATGTTGCAGGTTAATCTCCTCACAGCAGTCTGCTTTGAGCTACAGTATGTGTGTGTCTGTTTGTATGTGTGTCTGTGTGTATGTGTCTGTGTCTGTGTCTGTGCGTGTACGTGTGTGTGTGTGCCTGCGTTCTTCTGTGTGTGCATGTGTATGAGCTCTGTCATAAAGAGGTCTAGACCCTGAGAACACTGTCAGGAGTGGAGGGTTTTAAAACTGAGATGATGAAGAGTTGCGTGTATCTGCAGCTTCCTCACATGGTCAATACAGATCACCTGACCCTCCTGGACAGATCCCTGAAATGTTATCATATGGAGTAGTGTCTTTCTCTGCATGGACACAGGGGTCTCTCTCTGTTTCTTTCTCTATCCATCTCTCTCATTCTCGGTCTATCTCTCTGTCTCTTTCTCTCACTCCTATCTTTCTCTCTCGCTCTCTCTCTCGTTTTCTCTGTGAGTATGGTGCTCTACTTCAGTGGAGGCTGCTGAGGAGAGGACAGCTCATAATAATGATGTATTTAATACCATTCCAATCATTCTACTCTCGCCATTACCACGAGCCCGTCCTCCCTGATTAAGGTGCCACCAACCTCCTGTACTCTACTCCCTCTCCCTCTGACAGACAAATAGTAACTTTATACTGCATTAAGACTGGACTGAGTCCTCCTGTCACAGGCTGCATTAAGACTGGACTGGGTCCTCCTGTCACAGGCTGCATTAAGACTGGACTGAGTCCTCCTGTCACAGGCTGCATTAAGACTGGACTGGGTCCTACTGTCACAGGCTGCATTAAGACTGGACTGGGTCCTCCTGTCACAGGCTGCATTAAGACTGGACTGGGTCCTCCTGTCACAGGCTGCATTAAGACTGGACTGGGTCCTCCTGTCACAGGCTGCATTAAGACTGGACTGAGTCCTCCTGTCACAGGCTGCATTAAGACTGGACTGGGTCCTCCTGTCACAGGCTGCATTAAGACTGGACTGAGTCCTCCTGTCACAGGCTGCATTAAGACTGGACTGAGTCCTCCTGTCACAGGCTGCATTAAGACTGGACTGGGTCCTCCTGTCACAGGCTGCATTAAGACTGGACTGAGTCCTCCTGTCACAGGCTGCATTAAGACTGGACTGGGTCCTCCTGTCACAGGCTGCATTAAGACTGGACTGAGTCCTCCTGTCACAGGCTGCATTAAGACTGGACTGAGTCCTCCTGTCACAGGCTGCATTAAGACTGGACTGGGTCCTCCTGTCACAGGCTGCATTAAGACTGGACTGAGTCCTCCTGTCACAGGCTGCATTAAGACTGGACTGGGTCCTCCTGTCACAGGCTGCATTAAGACTGGACTGAGTCCTCCTGTCACAGGCTGCATTAAGACTGGACTGGGTCCTCCTGTCACAGGCTGCATTAAGACTGGACTGGGTCCTACTGTCACAGGCTGCATTAAGACTGGACTGAGTCCTCCTGTCACAGGCTGCATTAAGACTGGACTGGGTCCTACTGTCACAGGCTGCATTAAGACTGGACTGAGTCCTACTGTCACAGGCTGCATTAAGACTGGACTGGGTCCTACTGTCACAGGCTGCATTAAGACTGGACTGGGTCCTACTGTCACAGGCTGCATTAAGACTGGACTGGGTCCTACTGTCACAGGCTGCATTAAGACTGGACTGGGTCCTACTGTCACAGGCTGCATTAAGACTGGACTGGGTCCTACTGTCACAGGCTGCATTAAGACTGGGGTCCTGTCTGGGCTCTAAGAGTCTCCAACTTTGTGTGTGCATATGTCAGCCACAAGGACAGTCTCCCCATCATGGAAGACCCACAGAATACCAGACCACTCTGAGCAGATCTGTCAACATCCTGTGAGACTGCAGTGTATTAGCAGTAATACAGTCTGATAGAGCCCATAAATCCCAGTCAGCTGGAGGAAAATGGACTCTGACATGATAATGAAGACGTCCCAACCAGGAAACAGTCTGGCCTGCGCTGGAAGTTAAACTAATATTATCAAACCCAAATAATTTCACTGTTTGCAGAATACTATCAACAAAGCAAGACACTAAACAACAACAGAAAGCTGATCAGAACCATATTGCCGTGCAACATTCCTCTGGCCTGGCTGGCCTGCTTGGCTGGCTGGCTGGCCGGCCGGGGCGTGTGTGCGTGCATGCATGAGCCTCAGGAGATGACTGTGTGGTTGACAACATTCTAACAACAAGGCAGTGTCAGGAGGAAGGACTGAAACGCTAGTGACACGGTGGTAACCAGGATCAACCCCCTGCTACTCTGGTCCGATAGACTGAGTTTATAGTATGTCTGGGGTATAGGACTGGGGCTACGGTATCGGGTTGAGGCTGGGGCTCATGTATAAAGCTTGTGAGTATAAGCCTGAGGTAATTATTTGTATTTACTCATTGTACTTGTATTTAACTAGGCTAGTCATTTAAGAACACATTCTTATTTTCAATAACGGCCTAGGAACCTTGGGTTAACTGCCTTGTTCAGGGGCATAATGACAGATTTTTACCTTGTCAGGTCGGGGATTCAATCTTGCAACCTTTCGGTTACTAGTCCAACGCTCTAACCACTAGGCTACCTGCCGCTAGAGGTATAGGGCTGGGGTATAAGCCTGGGCTATAGGGCTGGGGTATAAGCCTGGGCTATAGGGCTGGGGTATAAGCCTGGGCTATAGGGCTGGGGTATAAGCCTGGGCTATAGGGCTGGGGTATAAGCCTGGGCTATAGGGCTGGGGCTCATGTATAAAGCTTTGGAATAAGCCTGGGGTATAAGCCTGGGCTATAGGGCTGGGGCTCATGTATAAAGCTTTGGAATAAGTCTGGGGTATAAGCCTGGGCTATAGGGCTGGGGCTCATGTATAAAGCTTTGGAATAAGTCTGGGGTATAAGCCTGGGCTATAGGGCTGGGGCTCATGTATAAAGCTTTGGAATAAGCCTGGGGTATAAGCCTGGGCTATAGGGCTGGGGCTCATGTATAAAGCTTTGGAATAAGTCTGGGGTATAAGCCTGGGCTATAGGGCTGGGGCTCATGTATAAAGCTTTGGAATAAGTCTGGGGTATAAGCCTGGGCTATAGGGCTGGGGCTCATGTATAAAGCTTTGGAATAAGTCTGGGGTATAAGCCTGGGCTATAGGGCTGGGGCTCATGTATAAAGCTTTGGAATAAGTCTGGGGTATAAGCCTGGGCTATAGGGCTGGGGCTCATGTATAAAGCTTTGGAATAAGTTTGGGGTATAAGCCTGGGCTATAGGGCTGGGGCTCATGTATAAAGCTTTGGAATAAGCCTGGGGTATAAGCCTGGGCTATAGGGCTGGGGCTCATGTATAAAGCTTTGGAATAAGCCTGGGGTATAAGCCTGGGCTATAGGGCTGGGGCTCATGTATAAAGCTTTGGAATAAGCCTGGGGTATAAGTCTGGGGTATAAGTCTGGGGTATAAGCCTGGGGTATAGGACTGGGATATAAATCTGGGGTATAAGTCTGGGGTATAGGACTGGGGTATAAATCTGGGGTATAAGTCTGGGGTATAGGACTGGGGTATAAATCTGGGGTATAGGACTGGGGTATAAG
>NW_025747366.1:5000-7500 GCF_021184085.1 Oncorhynchus gorbuscha | reverse complement strand
AGGGTAGCCTAGTGGTTAGAGTGTTGGACTAATAACCGGAAGGTTGCAAGTTCAAATCCCCGAGCTGACAAGGTAAAAATCTGTCGTTCTGCCCCTGAACAGGCAGTTAACCCACTGTTCCTAGGCCGTCATTGAAAATAAGAATTTGTTCTTAACTGACTTGCCTAGTTAAATAAAGGTAAAATAAAATGGAGAATCCAGATCTCCAAGTCCATCAGGTCTAGACCCTCCACTCTTGCCCTAAGCACTACACACACACACACACACACACACACACACAGCATTACATCATTGAGCGAGGATGCCCTTCTGTGAGAGTGAGGGAGCCCACTGGGAACAGACGTCAATTCAAATGTCTATTCCACGTTTGTTCAACATCATTTAATTGAAATTACGTGAATGAATGTTGATTCAACCAGTGTGTGCCCAGTGGGAGGTGTGTGTGCAACAGGGAGCCTGGTTCTGATTGACGTCTGTTAGTCTCAACTCTCCTTCTCTCACACGATATCCTGTCTTTACCTTCCTCTCCTCCCCCTCTACCTCCCTCCCTAGCTTCCCCCAGCCTTGTGTTGTCAGGTCTCTACCTCCCCCTCTACCTCCCTCCCTCACTTCCAAGGAGGGCTGAAACCTTGGAGCTAGACACCAGAACACAGAGACCTAGCTGGCCTTGTGTCTGTCTGTCCATCCATCCATCCTTCCATCACTCCATCTATCCGCCTTTTCACCTCCCCTTGTCCCTGCTGAGCTGCAACGTAATCTGATTTCAGCTTCATGATATCTTCTGTCACACTTCTCCATGTTCGACTTCATTATGAGACACAGTGCCAGATGGAGAGTGGTTTAGACTCTATCTTTAACAGAAAAACTCATTTGTAGGACACAACAGAAATGACGAGGTGATATTGAATATCTCTCTGTCTCTTTATTCTCCTGAACAGATCCCACCACACAACTAAAGAATGTTTAATAACATGCTGACAGCCTTGGGCCTTGTGGCACGAACAGCGCAACAAAACTCAACACAACAAAGCACAACGCAACACCACAAAAACACAATACAACAACACAATATAACAACACAATACAACAACACATTACAATACAATACAACAACACAATACAACAATACAACATCACGACAACACAATACAACAATACAACAACACAATACAACAACATAATTAAGTGATAATGCCCGAGAAGCCGGTGTTTTGAGGAAATATTGGCACGGTTTTGTTAGGCCCGAGACTAAATCAGTTACCAACATATTCAAATATTGATTGACATATTTTCGAACTAGCTGCATTTTGTTTCATTTGACCTTTTTTCAAATGCCAATTCTTCATATTTATCCATGAAATGATGCCAGCTGTTTCATGATTTACACTGACTGAGAAAATCTGCCTGCCTCTCTCTTATCCCAACTCTTCATATTTATATATTTTTTACCTTTATTTAACTAGGCAAGTCAGTTAAGAACAAATTCTTATTTCAACGACGGCCTAGGAAACGTGGGTTAACTGTCTTGTTCAGGGGAAGAACAACAGACTTTTACCTTGTCAGCTCAGGGATTGGATCTTGCAACCTTTCAGTTACTAGTCCAACGCTCTAACCACTAGGCTACCTGCCGCACATGTTCATTACTACGGGAGAGTTGGAGATTGAATGTGAATATTGAAACAATATAAAAGGTTATAAAACGTTCTTTCAATTGTAAATAAAATAACACATTTCTGCGCTAAACCTGTATATTGGCCAACAAAAACATAGAAAGTGTACTGTATGTATAGACTATGAGAGGTATAAATGAACCCAGGTCTATATGCCTGTGTTCCTGTGTGGGTATGTCTTGTGTGTATAATGTCCTGTGTTCCTGTCTGGGTATGTTTTGTGTGTATAATGTCCTGTGTTCCTGTGTGGGTATGTTTTGTGTGTATAATGTCCTGTGTTCCTGTGTGGGTATGTTTTGTGTGTATAATGTCCTGTGTTCCTGTGTGGGTATGTTTTGTGTGTATAATGTCCTGTGTTCCTGTGTGGGTATGTTTTGTGTGTATAATGTCCTGGGTTCCGGTGTGGGTATGTTTTGTGTGTATAATGTCCTGTGTTACTGTGTGGGTATGTTTTGTGTGTATAATGTCCTGTGTTCCTGTTTTGTGTGTATAATGTCCTGTGTTCCTGTGTGGGTATGTTTTGTGTGTATAATGTCCTGTGTTCCTGTGTGGGTATGTTTTGTGTGTATAATGTCCTTTTGTGTGTATAATGTCCTGTGTTCCTGTGTGGGTATGTTTTGTGTGTATAATGTCCTGTGTTCCTGTGTGGGTATGTTTTGTGTGTATAATTCCTGTGTTCCTGTGTGGGTATGTTTTGTGTGTATAATGTCCTGTGTTCCTGTGTGGGTATGTTTTGTGTGTATAATGTCCTGGGTTCCGGTGTGGGTATGTTTTGTGTGTATAATGTCCTGTGTTCCTGTGTGGGTATGTTTTGTGTGTATAATGTCCTG
>NW_025747366.1:0-2500 GCF_021184085.1 Oncorhynchus gorbuscha | reverse complement strand
TGAGTATAGATGTTGTTACTGCTATAACTGTGTTGTTGAGTTGTTGTATGAGTATAGATGTTGTTACTGCTATAACTGTGTTGTTGAGTTGTTGTATGAGTATAGATGTTGTTACTGCTATAACTGTGTTGTTGAGTTGTTGTATGAGTATAGATGTTGTTACTGCTATAACTGTGTTGTTGAGTTGTTGTATGAGTATAGATGTTGTTATTGCTATAACTGTGTTGTTGAGTTGTTGTATGAGTATAGATGTTGTTACTGCTATAACTGTGTTGTTGAGTTGTTGTATGAGTATAGATGTTGTTACTGCCATGACTGTGTTGTTGAGTTGTTGTATGAGTATAGATGTTGTTACTGCTATAACTGTGTTGTTGAGTTGTTGTATGAGTATAGATGTTGTTACTGCTATAACTGTGTTGTTGAGTTGTTGTATGAGTATAGATGTTGTTACTGCTATAACTGTGTTGTTGAGTTGTTGTATGAGTATAGATGTTGTTACTGCTATAACTGTGTTGTTGAGTTGTTGTATGAGTATAGATGTTGCTACTGCTATAACTGTGTTGTTGAGTTGTTGTATGAGTATAGATGTTGTTACTGCTATAACTGTGTTGTTGAGTTGTTGTATGAGTATAGATGTTGCTACTGCTATAACTGTGTTGTTGAGTTGTTGTATGAGTATAGATGTTGTTACTGCCATGACTGTGTTGTTGAGTTGTTGTATGAGTAGATGTTGTTACTGCTATAACTGTGTTGTTGAGTTGTTGTATGAGTATAGATGTTGTTATTGCCATGACTGTGTTGTTGAGTTGTTGTATGAGTATAGATGTTGCTACTGCTATAACTGTGTTGTTGAGTTGTTGTATGAGTATAGATGTTGTTACTGCCATGACTGTGTTGTTGAGTTGTTGTATGAGTATAGATGTTGCTACTGCTATAACTGTGTTGTTGAGTTGTTGTTGAGTATATGTTGCAGCAAGGACTGTGTTGTTGAGTATAGATGTTGTTACTGCCATAACTGTGTTGTTGAGTTGTTGTATGAGTATAGATGTTGTTACTGCTATAACTGTGTTGTTGAGTTGTATGAGTATTGTATGAGTATAGATGTTGTTACTGCTATAACTGTGTTGTTGAGTTGTTGTATGAGTATAGATGTTGTTACTGCTATAACTGTGTTGTTGAGTTGTTGTATGAGTATAGATGTTGTTACTGCTATAACTGTGTTGTTGAGTTGTTGTATGAGTATAGATGTTGCTACTGCTATAACTGTGTTGTTGAGTTGTTGTATGAGTATAGATGTTGTTACTGCTATAACTGTGTTGTTGAGTTGTTGTATGAGTATATATGTTGTTACTGCTATAACTGTGTTGAGTTGTTGTATGAGTATAGATGTTGTTACTGCTATAACTGTGTTGTTGAGTTGTTGTGCTCATGTAACTCATTCTATACAGCACGTTTCATGTTGTTTATCCATGTGGTTTGACGCTTTTGTTGTTGTTCTGATGACAGTAACACACCTAGTCTTGTATAAAACACAAAATCACACACCTTGCCTTATGAAACAGGTGAGAGACGCAATCGATTACTAAAGTTATTTCCTCTGGCCTGCAGACAGGCTCCTCGCATGCCTCTACCTCCACAGAATCCTTTCTAAACTCAGATCTGTCCTCTCTCTCTCTCTCTCTCTCTCTCTCTCTCTCTCTCTCTCTCTCTCTCTCTCTCTCTCTCTCTCTCTCTCTCTCTCTCTCTCACACCTCTTCTCTCTGACAGAGCTTCCCCTCTCTCAGGTAGGCTGGACGTTTCAGTTCTGAGAACTGTTTTAATGAAACACTTAGAGGGTCTAACCTCTAATACAAACAGACACCCACACTCTGAGGCCAGGTGAGGGAGGAAGGAGGGCAAAGGGGAAGGGGGGGGGGTCCAGTGCAGTTTTCCACGCTATCACCCTCTCTCCAGTAGGGAAGAACGTACACATACATACGCACGCACGCACGCACGCACGCACGCACGCACACACACACACACACACACACACACACACACACACACACACACACACACACACACACACACACACACACACACACACACACACACACACACACACACACACACACACACACACACACACACACACACACACACACACACAGCCAAACCAGTCCATCAGGCAGCCAGAATATTGCTCATCAATCATAACTATGTTTATCAACAGGAGGATGTTAGAGATTACTCAAATCAACATTTAAATACCAGTGTGGTTTGGGCTGTGTGTGTGCATGTGCGTGTGTGGGTGGTTTGGGCTGCGAAGTTGAAAGCAGATGATGTAAACTTCTTGTTTTGCTCCATAGTTTTGATAATTGTTTGTCAGTCAAAGGACTTCTAAGGTCTGTGTGTGTATGTGTGTGTGCATGTGCGTGTGTGTGTGTTTTCTAGGGATCCTGAAACAGAAACACTGGGGAATATAAACTTCTGACAAAGCACAGTTATTGATATCTCACAG
>NW_025747365.1:45000-59252 GCF_021184085.1 Oncorhynchus gorbuscha | reverse complement strand
ACACCTGGTAGTGTGGTGGATGGGACTACCAGCTCTCTGTAACCTAGAGGGCAACCAGTGGGTCCATCTCCTCTATACCACCACCTGGTAGTGTGGTGGATGGGACTACCAGCTCTCTGTAACCTAGAGGGCAACCAGTGGGTCCATCTCCTCTATACCACCACCTGGTAGTGTGGTGGATGGGACTACCAGCTCTCTGTAACCTAGAGGGCAACCAGTGGGTCCGTCTCCTCTATACCACCCACCTGGTAGTGTGGTAGATGGGACTACCAGCTCTCTGTAACCTAGAGGGCAACCAGTGGGTCCATCTCCTCTATACCACCCACCTGGTAGTGTGGTGGATGGGACTACCAGCTCTCTGTAACCTAGAGGACAACCAATGGGTCCGTCTCCTCTATACCACCCACCTGGTAGTGTGGTGGATGGGACCTACCAGCTCTCTGTAACCTAGAGGACAGCCAGTGGGTCCGTCTCCTCTATACCACCCACCTGGTAGTGTGGTGGATGGGACTACCAGCTCTCTATAGCCTAGAGGGCAACCAGTGGGTCCGTCTCCTCTATACCACCCACCTGGTAGTGTGGTGGATGGGACTACCAGCTCTCTGTAACCTAGAGGACAACCAGTGGGTCCATCTCCTCTATACCACCCACCTGGTAGTGTGGTGGATGGGACTACCAGCTCTCTGTAACCTAGAGGGCAACCAGTGGGTCCGTCTCCTCTATACCACCCACCTGGTAGTGTGGTGGATGGGACTACCAGCTCTCTGTAACCTAGAGGACAACCAGTGGGTCCATCTCCTCTATACCACCCACCTGGTAGTGTGGTGGATGGGACTACCAGCTCTCTGTAACCTAGAGGGCAACCAGTGGGTCCATCTCCTCTATACCACCCACCTGGTAGTGTGGTGGATGGGACTACCAGCTCTCTGTAACCTAGAGGACAACCAGTGGGTCCGTCTCCTCTATACCACCCACCTGGTAGTGTGGTGGATGGGACTACCAGCTCTCTGTAACCTAGAGGACAACCAGTGGGTCCGTCTCCTCTATACCACCCACCTGGTAGTGTAGTGGATGGGACTACCAGCTCTCTGTAACCTAGAGGACAACCAGTGGGTCCATCTCCTCTATACCACCCACCTGGTAGTGTGGTGGATGGGACTACCAGCTCTCTGTAATCTAGAGGACAACCAGTGGGTCCATCTCCTCTATACCACCCACCTGGTAGTGTGGTGGATGGGACTACCAGCTCTCTGTAACCTAGAGGGCAACCAGTGGGTCCATCTCCTCTATACCACCCACCTGGTAGTGTGGTGGATGGGACTACCAGCTCTCTGTAACCTAGAGGACAACCAGTGGGTCCGTCTCCTCTATACCACCCACCTGGTAGTGTGGTGGATGGGACTACCAGCTCTCTGTAACCTAGAGGGCAACCAGTGGGTCCATCTCCTCTATACCAGGTTTCTTGTAGAGATGACTATGTCTGTATTTCTGATTTATTTGGTGAAGTCCAGGTTCCTGCTCTTTAGGTCGAAGGCAGATGAGCTCAGGCCTTGGATATTCCAGGATGATATAGTGAAGGGTTTGTGTTCCATAAAGTGTCCAATGTTGTTGATTGTGAGCAGAGCCTGCTGAGCATCTGGTACATGCCATTGGCTTGGGCTAGTGTAAGATTGGGGGTTGGGCCTGTTTGCCTGCTCACGGCCTGGGCGTATGTGTGACTCCCATGTTAAGGCCCTCTTTGCAGGAGTGGGGGGCATGGAGGCTGAGCAGGAGGTTATAGGTCTGATCTGAAGGGGAGCCTAAATGGGGTGTGGGCATGGTTGACTAGGGAGGTGTTGATTGGTTGGGGTGTGGGCATGGTTGACCTGGGGGGGTGTTGATTGGTTGGAGGTGTGGGGCATGGTTGACCTGGGGGGTATTGATTGGTTGGGGTGTGGGCATGGTTGACTTGGGGGGTGTTGATTGGTTGGGGTGTGGGCATGGTTGACCTGGGGGGTATTGATTGGTTGGGGTGTGGGCATGGTTGACTTGGGGGTTGTTGATTGGTTGGGGTGTGGGCATGGTTGACCTGGGGGGGTGTTGATTGGTTGGGGTGTGGATGTAAGTCCTGTCGGCGTGGAGTTCGAGGGTGTCTATTGATCTGTTGCTCCTGTGGTACGGTGTGTGGGCGGTGGTTGAGGGCGATGTTCTTTAGTGTCCGGGCGAAGGCCAAAGGGCGAAGGTGATTGTAGAGGTGGACCTGGTCGTAAAAGGCTGATGTAGACTACTGACTCCTCAGTATAATGTAGACTAGTATAATGTAGACTACTGAAGAGAGAGTGAAGAGAGAGAGAGAGAGACAGACAGAGAGAGAGAAGACAGAGAGAGAGAGACAGAGAGAGAGAGAGAGACAGAGAGAGACAGAGAGAGAGATAGAGAGACAGAGAGAGAGACAGAGAGAGAGAGAGAGAGAGACAGAGAGAGAGAGAGAGAGAGAGAGACAGAGAGAGAGAGAGAGAGAGACAGAGAGAGAGAGAGAGAGAGAGAGAGAGAGAGAGAGAGAGAGAGAGAGAGAGAGAGAGAGAGAGAGAGAGAGAGACAGACAGAGAGAGAGACAGACAGAGAGAAGAGAGAGACAGAGAGAGAGAGACAGACAGAGAGAGAGAGAGACAGAGAGAGACAGACAGAGAGAGAGAGACAGAGAGAGAGAGAGAGAGAGAGAGAGAGAGAGAGAGAGAGAGAGAGAGAGAGAGAGAGAGAGAGAGAGAGAGACAGAGAGAGAGAGAGAGAGAGAGAGAGACAGAGAGAGAGAGAGAGAGAGAGAGAGAATGGGCTAAACAAACAGAAGCAGCCCTGGTCAAAAGTAAGATAGTAGTGCACAGCTCAAGGGACAGATTTCAGTGATTTATTTGATGTCTTTGCATCCAGTAGAATGAAGTTAGAGGCAGTTTCTACTGATGCTAACTAGCATTACTATACAGATGTAGGATCTTGATTTGACAGTTTGCTACGGCAGAGAAAATAACTCTACAACAACAGGAAGTGAGTTATATTATAGTGCCTTGCAAAAGTATATCCCCTTTTCTCCTAGTTTGTTGCATTTCAACCAATGATCCACTGTATGTAATTTATTAACATGTTTGAAGGGGTTGATACACTTTTTCAGAGGAAAATCTATTCTGGAATTTTAAAGTGGAAATTACAAACTTAAAAAGCTTTTTAAATCCTAAACCTGTGGCCTGGCACAAAAACTGGAAGTCTGCGAGCTGCGTACTAGTTGTGCCAAGACTTCCAGTCTTTTTGTAAGCAACTAGTTTGCCAAAAATCCCAAACTATCCCTTTCAACAACAAGTGTCAATTTGAGGTATTTTGTGCTCTGACCAGGCTGATAATCTTCTTCTTCTCCTATTGAGGCAATCTGACTGACTGCTTTGACTGAGTCATGATCTATTTATATATAAACCTTGATATTATGGTGTCTTTCCCTTATATATATATATATATATATATATATATATATATATATATATATATATATATATATATATATATATATATATATATATATATATATATATATATATATATCTCTCTCTCTCTCTCTCTCTCTCTCTCTCTCTCTCTCTCCCTCTCCTCTCTCTCTCCCTCCCTCTCTCTCTCTCTCTCTCTCTCTCTCTCTCTCTCTCTCTCTCTCTCTCTCTCTCTCTCTCTCTCTCTCTCTCTCTCTCTCTCTCTCGCTCCTCTCTCTCTCTTTCTCTCCTCTCTTTGTCATGTCAGTGGATGAATGTCACGCTTTCTTAATCTGTAATACCTCTCTTTCTCTCCGTGCAAATGAAAGTCACTTAATGTTATTCTGTGATTGTTTCCTCAGTTTCCTCTGAGGCTTGGCTAGTGAAGTAGGGTAGTATAAAGTAGGAAGAGAAGTCTTGAGGTGGTGAATGACACTTATCTCTGTCTCTCCCCCTGCTGCACGGAAGAGGAGTGGAGGGTGGAACACACACAGAGACGTAGCTGTAGTGACATTGGAGAGTTATGACACACTCTGCATTATTTGAGGTTGTGTAAAACCTATTGAGCAGGAAACATATTGAGCAACAAAACAACCCCTCTCCTCTCTCTCCTTTCCTCTCTTCTCCTATTTTTCTCACAATAGTTGTGTATTTAGAGTCCACAAGCTCCACAGCTTTCAATCCCTAAATTACATTTAAATTATTTTCACGTGTCCATCCCTATATATAGCATGTTGTATAATCCTATATATATATATATATATCTATATATATATATCTATCTCTCTATATATATATATATATATATATATATATATATATCTCTGCCCTATATCTCTCTCTCACTATATAATATCTCACTCTACTCTCTCTCTCTCTCTCTCTCTCTCTCTCTCTATCTCGTCTCTCTCTGTCTCTCTCTCTCTCTCTCTCTCTCTCTCTCTCTCTCTGTCTCTCTCTCTGTCTCTCTATCTCTCTCTCTCTCTCTGTCTCTCTCTCTCTCTCTCTCTCTCTCTCTCTCTCTCTCTCTCTCTCCTCTCTCTGGTTGAGAAGAGAAGAATAGAAGGAATAGTCTGCAGTAGAAAATCTAATCTGAAAATGACATTATTTATCTACTCATCAGATGGCACATTCCCTCGGGAGGTTACGACACCAACCGTGACATATTCCGATTCTGATTTACTACTTTGTTATTATTTGCTTCCTGTCTTCAGGGTCCAATGGTAGCGTTGGCAAGATTGTGAGGGGATACGTTGTTGCCAAGGGTTACGTAAGTTGTCATGTTGGTAAACGTCAAATAAAATAAAATGATATTCGTCACTTGAACCCGGAAGACAACAGGTGTCTTACCGCGAAACTCTTACTTTAACCAACAATGCAGTTTTAAGAAAAATAAGAGAGTTAAGAAAATATTTGCTAAATAAATAAAAGTTTTTAAAAAGTAAAAGAGCAAAACAATAAAATAACAAATGAAGAGGCGATATAGAGGGAGTACTGGTACAGAGTCAATGTGGAGGCGATATACAGGGAGTACTGGTATAGAGTCAATGGGGCTATATGCAGGGGGTACCAGTACAGAGTCAATGTGGAGGCTATATACAGGGGTACCAGTACAGAGTCAATGTGGAGGCTATATACAGGGCGTACCAGTACTGAGTCAATGTGGAGGCTATATACAGGCATACCAGTACAGAGTCACTGGAGGCTATATACAGGGTGTACCAGTACTGAGTCAATAATGGAGGCTATATACAGGGCGTACCGAGTACTGAGTCAATGTGGAGGTGACTATATACAGGGCGTACCAGTACTGAGTCAATGTGGAGGCTATATACAGGGCGTACAGTACTGAGTCAATGGCGAGGCTATATACAGGGGTACCCGTACTGAGTCATTGTGAGGCGTATACAGGGTGTTACAGTACCTGAGTCAATGACGAGGCTATATACAGGGGTACCTGCATCTGAGTCATTGTGGAGGCTATATACAGGGCGTACCAGTACTGAGTCAATGACGAGGCTATATACAGGGGTACAGACTGAGTCATTGTGGAGGCCATATACAGGGCGTACCAGTACTGAGTCAATGACGAGGCTATATACAGGGGGCACCCACTTGAGTCAATGACGAGGCTATATACAGGGCGTAATTAGTACTGGAGTCAATGTGGAGGCTATATACAGGGGGTACCAGTACTGAGTTAATGTGGAGGTTTATGAGTACAGGGGCACCAGTAATTGAGTCAATGGAGGCTATATACAGGCACCCAGCACTGATCAACTGTGGAGGCTGAGATACATAAAAGACCAGCACTGGATCAATGTGGAGGCTATATACAGGGGGTACCAGTACGAGTCAATGTGGAGGCTATATACAGGGGGTACCAGTACTGAGTCAATGTGGAGGCTATATACAGGGGGTACCAGTACGAGTCAATGTGGAGGCTATATACAGGGGGTACCAGTACTGAGTCAATGTGGAGGCTATATACAGGGGGTACCAGTACGAGTCAATGTGGAGGCTATATACAGGGGGTACCAGTACGAGTCAATGTGGAGGCTATATACAGGGGGTACCAGTACTGAGTCAATGTGGAGGCTATATACAGGGGTACCAGTACGAGTCAATGTGGAGGCTATATACAGGGGGTACCAGTACTGAGTCAATGTGGAGGCTATATACAGGGGGTACCAGTACGAGTCAATGTGGAGGCTATATACAGGGGTACCAGTACTGAGTCAATGTGGAGGCTATATACAGGGGGTACCAGTACTGAGTCAATGTGGAGGCTATATACAGGGGGTACCAGTACTGAGTCAATGTGGAGGCTATATACAGGGGGTACCAGTACGAGTCAATGTGGAGGCTATATACAGGGGGTACCCGTACTGAGTCAATGACGAGGCTATATACAGGGCGTACCAGTACTGAGTCAATGTGGAGGCTATATACAGGGGGTACCAGTACTGAGTTAATGTGGACGCTATATACAGGGGGTACCAGTACTGAGTCAATGTGGAGGCTATATACAGGGGGTACCAGTACGAGTCAATGTGGAGGCTATATACAGGGGGTACCAGTACTGAGTCAATGTGGAGGCTATATACAGGGGGTACCAGTATGAGTCAATGTGGAGGCTATATACAGGGGGTACCAGTACTGAGTCAATGTGGAGGCTATATACAGGGGGTACTGGTACAGAGTCAATGTGGAGGCTATATACAGGGGGTACTGGTACAGAGTCAATGTGGAGGCTATATACAGGGGGTACTGGTACAGAGTCATTGTGGAGGCTATATACAGGGGGTACTGGTACAGAGTCAATATGGAGGCTATATACAGGGGGTACTGGTACAGAGTCAATATGGAGGCTATATACAGGGGGTACCGGTACAGAGTCAATGTGGAGGCTATATACAGGGGGTACCGGTACAGAGTCAATATGGAGGCTATATACAGGGGGTACTGGTACAGAGTCAATATGGAGGCTATATACAGGGGGTACCGGTACAGAGTCAATATGGAGGCTATATACAGGGGGTACTGGTACAGAGTCAATATGGAGGCTATATACAGGGGGTACTGGTACAGAGTCAATATGGAGGCTATATACAGGGGGTACCGGTACAGAGTCAATGTGGAGGCTATATACAGGGGGTACTGGTACAGAGTCAATATGGAGGCTATATACAGGGGGTACCAGTACTGAGTTAATGTGGAGGCTATATACAGGGGGTACCAGTACTGAGTCAATGTGGAGGCTATATACAGGGGGTACCAGTACGAGTCAATGTGGAGGCAATATACAGGGGGTACCAGTACTGAGTCAATGTGGAGGCTATATACAGGGGGTACCAGTACTGAGTTAATGTGGAGGCTATATACAGGGGGTACCAGTACTGAGTCAATGTGGAGGCTATATACAGGGGGTACCAGTACGAGTCAATGTGGAGGCTATATACAGGGGGTACCAGTACTGAGTCAATGTGGAGGCTATATACAGGGGGTACCAGTACGAGTCAATGTGGAGGCTATATACAGGGGGTACCAGTACTGAGTCAATGTGGAGGCTATATACAGGGGGTACTGGTACAGAGTCAATGTGGAGGCTATATACAGGGGGTACTGGTACAGAGTCAATGTGGAGGCTATATACAGGGGGTACTGGTACAGAGTCATTGTGGAGGCTATATACAGGGGGTACGGGGTACAGAGTCAATATGGAGGCTATATACAGGGGTACTGGTACAGAGTCAATATGGAGGCTATATACAGGGGGTACCGGTACAGAGTCAATGTGGAGGCTATATACAGGGGGTACCGGTACAGAGTCAATATGGAGGCTATATACAGGGGGTACTGGTACAGAGTCAATATGGAGGCTATATACAGGGGGTACCGGTACAGAGTCAATATGGAGGCTATATACAGGGGTACTGGTACAGAGTCAATATGGAGGCTATATACAGGGGTACTGGTACAGAGTCAATATGGAGGCTATATACAGGGGGTACCGGTACAGAGTCAATGTGGAGGCTATATACAGGGGGTACTGGTACAGAGTCAATATGGAGGCTATATACAGGGGTACCGGTACAGAGTCAATGTGGAGGCTATATACAGGGGGAACCGGTACAGAGTCAATGTGGAGGCTATATACAGGGTATTACGGTACTGAGTCATTGTGCGGGGGTTAGTCAAAGTAATTGAAGTAATAGCGTTAAAAAAAGGGGAGGGGTCAATGCAAATCGTCCGGGTCATTTGATTAGCTGTTCAGCAGTCTTATGGCTTGGGGGTAGAAGCTGTTAAAGTTAGCGAGGAGATATGAGTCTCCTGCTTCAGTGATTTTGCAATTGCGTTCCAGTCATTGGCAGCAAAGAACTGGAAAGAAAGGCGGCCAAAGTAGGAATAGGCTTTGGGGATGACCAGTGTGTAACGGCGTTCTTCGTTTGTCGAAAGAGAGTCGGACCGAAATGCAGCGTGGTGGTTACTCATGACATTAATGAAAAAAGTGACACATGAAATAACTATACAAATACAAAACAACAAACGGAACGTGAAACCTAATTACAGCCTATCTGGTGAAACTACACAGAGACAGGAACAATCACCCACAAAATACACAGTGAAACCCAGGCTACCTAAATACGGTTCCCCATCAGAGACAACAAGAATCACCTGCCTCAGGCAGCCAAGCCTATGCAACACCCCTACTCAGCCGTAATCCCAATAACTACAAAAAAAAAACAATACGAACCACAACATATAAACCCATGTCACACCCTGGCCTGACCAAATATATAACGAAAACACAAAATACAATGACCAAGGCGTGACACAGTGAGATAGCATGTGCTGGATGGCAGCTTACTATGGTGACCAGTGAGCTGAGATAAGGCGGGGCTTCACCTAGCAAAGACTTATAGATGACCTGTAGCCAGTGGGTTTGGCGACAAATATGTAGCGAGGGCCAGCCAACGAGAGCGTACAGGTCGCAGTGGTGGGTAGTATATTGGGCTTTGGTGAGAAAACGGATTAAACTGTGATAGACTGCATCCAATTTGCTGAGTAGAGCGTTGGAGTCCATTTCGTAAATGACATCGCTGAAGTCGAGCATCGTAAGATGGTTCGTCAGTTTTACGAGGGTATGTTTGGCAGCATGAGTGAAGGATGCTTTGTTGCGAAATAGGGAAGTTTCCATTCTAGATTTAATTTTGATTGGAGATGCTTTTAATGTGGAGTCTGGAAGGAGAGTTTACAGTCTAACCAGACAGGTAGTTGAATTTGGGCATTTCATCCAGACTGGAAAATTATTGCTCTCATGTCACCAGGAAGTTAATCATCAGCTATCAGAAGCAGCTCACAGATCATTGCACCTGTACATAGCCCATCTGTAAATAGCCCATCCAACTACCGCTCCCCATACTGTATTTATTTATTTATCTTGCTCCTTTGCGCCCCAGTATCTCTACTTGCACATTCATCTTCTGCACATATATCATGCCAGTGTTTAGTTGTTATATTGTAATTACTTCCACCATGACCTATTTATTGCTTTACCTCCCTTATCTTACTCTCATTTGCACTCACTGTACAAAGATTTTTTCTACTGTGTTATTGACCGTCTTATTGACTGGGTACGTTTGTTTTACTCTAAGTGTAACTGTGTTGTTGTTTGTGTCGCACTGCTTTGCTTTATCTTGGCCAGGTCGCAGTTGTAAAAGAGAACTTGTTCTCATCTGGCCTACCTGGTTAACTAAAGGTGAAATATATATATATATTTAAATCATTTCCTTTGGTCTTGAACACGTTGAGCTTGTTTTTTGGCACCACACTTCCAGGTCTCTTCCTATAAGTTGTCTCATCGTTGCCGGTGATCAGGCTACCACTGTTGTGTTTGGCAAACTTAATGAAATAGTGTTGAGTCATGTTTGATCACGCATTCTGGGGTGAACAGGGAGTACAGGAGGGGACTCCAAAGCACACACCCCTTAGAGGCTCCTGTGTTGAGGATCAGCATGGCAGATGTGTTGTTACCTACCCTCACCACCTGGGGGGGCGGCCCGTCAGGAAGTCCAGGATCCAGTTACAGAGGGAGGTGTTTAGTCCCAGGGTCCTTAGCTTAGTGATGAGCTTTGTGGGCACTATGGTGTGGAACGCTGAGCTGTAGTCAATTCACAGAATTCTCATGTGGGTGTTCCTTTTGTCCAGGTGGGAAAGGGCAGTGTGGAGTGCAATAGAGATTATGTCATGTGTTGATCTGTTGGGGTGGTATGTGAATTGGAGTGGGTCTAGGGTATGTTTAAAGGTCTTACTCATATTGAATACGGCGAGCGTGATCACATAGTCGTCCGAAACAGCTGGTGCTCTCATGCATGCTTTAATCAATCAATCAAATTTATTTATATAGCCCTTCGCACATCAGCTGATATCTCAAAGTGCTGTACAGAAACCCAGCCTAAAACCCCAAACAGCAAACAATGCAGGTGTAAAAGCACGCCTCGAAGCGTGCATATAAGTCATTTAGCTCGCCTGGTAGGCTTGTATCACTGGGCAGCACGCGGCTGGTGCTTCCCTGTAGTCCATAATAGCTTGCCCTGCCACATTTGACGAGCGTCGGTGCAACCGGTGAAATGGCTAGCTAGTTAGCGGGGTGCACACTAATAGCGTTTCAAACGTCACTCGCTCTGAGACTTGGAGTGTTTGTTCCCCTAGCTCTGCATGGGTAACGCTGCTTCAAGGGTGGCTGTTGTCATTGTGTTGCTGGTTCGAGCCCAGGGAGGAGCGAGGGGAGGTACGGAAGCTATACTGTTACACTGGCAATACTAAAGTGCCTATAAGAGCATCCAATAGTCAAAGGTTAATGAAATACAAATGGTATAGAGGGAAATAGTCCTATAATTCCTATAATAACTACAACCTAAAACTTCTTACCTGGGAATATTGAAGACTCATGTTAAAAGGAACCACCAGCTTTCATATGTTCTCATGTTCTGAGCAAGGAACTTAAACGTTAGCTTTCTTACAGGGCATATTGCACTTTTACTTTCTTCTCCGACACTTTGTTTTTGCATTATTTAAACCACATTGAACACGTTACATTACTTATTTGAGGCTAAATTGATTTTATTGATGTATTATATTAATTTAAATTAAGTGTTCATTCAGTATTGTTGTAATTGTCATCATTACAAATAAATATGTTTTCTATAAATCGGCCGATTAATCGGTACCGGCTTTTGGTCCTCCAATAATCGGTATCGGTATCTGTGTTGAAAAGTCATAATCGGTCGACCTCTAGTATGTACGTACAGTTACTATGGGGACAACGTCGTCGAATAGTCATGAAGCCAGTGACTCTTCAAAGCCATTGGATGAGTCCCCCAGAACATCTATTCAGTCTGTGCTAAAACAGTCCTGTATCATTAGTAGCATCTGCGTCATCTGACCACTTCCGTATTGAGCGAGTCACTGGTACTTCCTGCTTTAGTTTTTGACTGGCTGGCTGACTGGCAGACTGACTGGCAGACTGACTTGCTTGTGGACTGATTCTCTGACTGGCAGACTGACTGGCTTGTGGACTGACTTGCTAACTGAGTCATCAGGTTTTAGACACATCCAAATGTCACAATATCCTGAACAGTTCCTTTTTCTTCAGCCTCTCTCTCTCTCTCTCCCTCTCTCTCTCTCTCTCTCTCTCGCTCTCTCTCTCCCTCTCTGTCTCTCTCTCTCTCTCTCTCTCTCTCTCTCTCTCTCTCTCTCTCTCTCTCTCTCTCTCTCTCTCTCTCTCTCTCTCTCTCTCTCTCTCTCTCTTTCTCTCTCTCTCTCTCTCTCTTACTCTCTACTCTCTCTCTCTCTCTCTCTTCTCTCTCTACTCTCTCTCCTCTCTCTCTCTCTCTCTCTCTTTCTCTCTCTCTCTCTCTCTCTCTCTCTCTCTGTCCCTCTCTCTCTCTCTCTCTCTCTCTCTCTCTCTCTCTCTCTCTGTCCTCTCTCTCTCTCTCTCTCTTTCTCTCTCTCTCTCTCTCTCTCTCTCTCTCTCTCTCTCTCTTTCTCTCTTCTCTCTCTCTCTCTCTCTCTACTCTCTCTCTCTCTCTCTATCTCTCTCTCTCTCTACTCTCTCTCCCTCTGTCTTGGTGTGTCTATGGTGAGCACACACACACACACTTTTCTAGAGTAGAGTAGAGTAGAGTAGAGTAGAGTAGAGTAGAGTAGAGTAGTAAGTAGAGTAGAGTAGAAGTAGTAGATAGTAGAGAAATAGTAGAAAGTAGTAGAGTAGAGTAGCAGAGAGTAGTAGAAATGTAGAGGCAGAGTAGCAGAGTAGAGTAGCAGAGTAGAGTAGAGTAGAGTAGAGTAGAGTAGAGTAAATAGAGTAGAGAGCAGAGTAGAGTAGAGTAGTAGAGTAGAGTAGTAGAGTAGAGTAGAGTAGTAGAGTAGAGTAGCAGAGTAGAGTAGAGTAGCAGAGTAGAGTAGTAGAGTAGCAGAGTAGAGTAGAGTAGAGTAGAGTAGAGTAGAGTAGAGTAGAGTAGAGTAGAGTAGAGTAGAGTAGAGTAGAGTAGAGTAGAGTAGAGTAGTAGAGTAGAGTAGTAGAGTAGAGTATAGTAGTAGAGTAGAGTAGCAGAGTAGAGTAGAGTAGTAGAGTAGCAGAGTAGAGTAGCAGAGTAGAGTAGAGTAGAGTAGAGAGTAGAGTAGAGTAGAGTAGAGTAGAGTAGAGTAGAGTAGAGTAGAGTAGTGTAACAGAGCAGAGTAGAGTAGTAGAGTAGAGTAGTAGAGTAGAGAGCAGAGTAGAGTAGTAGAGTAGAGTAGTAGAGTGAGAAGAGTAGTAGTAGTAGAGTAGTAGAGTAGAGTAGCAGAGTAGAGTAGTAGAGTAGAGTAGTAGAGCAGAGTAGTAGAGTAGAGTAGCAGAGTAGAGTAGTAGAGTAGAGTAGAGTAGAGTAGAAGAGTAGTAGAGTAGAGTAGTAGAGTAGAGTAGGAGAGTAGAGTAGCAGAGTAGAGTAGCAGAGTAGAGTAGTAGAGTAGCAGACTAGAGAGCAGACTAGAGTAGCAGAGTAGAGTAGCAGAGTAGAGTAGCAGAGTAGAGTAGAGTAGCAGAGTAGAGTAGAAGAGTAGAGTAGTAGAGTAGAGTAGTAGAGTAGAGTAGGAGAGTAGAGTAGCAGAGTAGAGTAGTAGAGTAGTAGAGTAGCAGAGTAGAGTAGTAGAGTAGCAGACTAGAGTAGTAGAGTAGAGTAGGGTAGAGTAGAGTAGTAGAGTAGCAGAGTAGAGTAGTAGAGTAGAGTAGAGTAGAGCAGTAGAGTAGCAGAGTAGAGTAGTAGAGTAGCAGAGTAGAGTAGTAGAGTAGCAGAGTAAAGTAGTAGAGTAGCAGAGTAGAGTAGTAGAGTAGAGTAGCAGAGTAGAGTAGTGTAGAGTAGTAGAGTAGCAGAGTAGTGTAGAGAAGAGTAGTAGAGTAGCAGAGTAGAGATATAATAATATATGCCATTTAGCAGACGCTTTTATCCAAAGCGACTTACAGTCATGTGTGCATACATTCTACGTATGGGTGGTCCCGGGAATCGAACCCACTACCCTGGCGTTACAAGCGCCATGCTCTACCAACTGAGCTACAGAAGGACCAGTAGAGTAGAGTAGTAGAGTTGTGTAGAGAAGAGTAGTAGAGTAGCAGAGTAGAGTAGAGTAGTAGAGTAGAGTAGTAGAGTAGAGTAGGGTAGAGTAGAGTAGTAGAGTAGCAGAGTAGAGTAGAGTAGTAGAGTAGCAGAGTAGAGTAGAGTAGCAGAGTAGAGTAGAGTAGTAGAGTAGAGTAGCAGAGTAGAGTAGTAGAGTTGTGTAGAGAAGAGTAGTAGAGGTAGAGTAGAGAGTAGAGTAGAGTAGTAGAGTAGAGTAGTAGAGTAGAGTAGAGTAGAAGAGTAGAGTAGAGTAGTAGAGTAGAGTAGTAGAGTAGAGTAGCAGAGTAGAGTAGAGTAGTAGAGTAGAGTAGTAGAGTAGCAGAGTAGAGTAGAGTAGTAGAGTAGAGTAGTAGAGTAGAGTAGCAGAGTAGAGTAGTAGAGTTGTGTAGAGAAGAGTAGTAGAGTAGCAGAGTAGCAGAGTAGAGTAGTAGAGTAGAGTAGCAGAGTAGCAGAGTAGAGTAGAGTAGAGTAGAGTAGTAGAGTAGCAGAGTAGCAGAGTAGAGTAGAGTAGAGTAGTAGAGTAGAGTAGCAGAGTAGAGTAGTAGAGTAGAGTAGTAGAGTAGAGTAGCAGAGTAGAGTAGTAGAGTTGTGTAGAGAAGAGTAGTAG
>NW_025747365.1:5000-40000 GCF_021184085.1 Oncorhynchus gorbuscha | reverse complement strand
ACACGATACACACACAGAGCTGCTTAGGAGACACAATACACACACAGAGCTGCTTAGGAGACATGATACACACAGAGCTGCTTTTAGAGACACGATACACACACAGAGCTGCTTAGGAGACACGATACACACACAGAGCTGCTTAGGAGACATGATACACACACAGAGCTGCTTTAGAGACATGCTACACACACAGAGCTGCTTGGCCCTTTAAACCTCACACAACTGGACTACTGGGAGAAACACACACACACACAAACACACACACACACAAAAACACACACACACTCTCTCTCTTTTGAGAGTGACCTGCACAAAGAAGTCCAACTTTAAAACAAGATGTCCATTGTAGATGTAAAGTTAGCTAACAGGTTTTTCTACTACGGTGTAGGGTTAGGGTGTTGGCAGTAACTCACCACACACACACACACACACACACACACACACACACACACACACACACACACACACACACACACACACACACACACACACACACACACACACACACACACTGGCCAGAGATAAGAAGCACGTGGTGTGAAAGAGGAAGTAGGGAGAACGGCTACTGCTCTCTCTCCTCTGTCTCTCCCTCTGCCCTCTGTCTCTCTCTCTCCCTCTGTCTCTCCTCTCTGTCTCTTTCCCTCTCCTCTCTGTCTCTTATCTCTCCTCTGTATCTCTCTCTCTCTCTCCCTCTCTCTATCTCCCCCTCTCTGTCTCTCTCTCTCCTCCTCTCTCTCTATCTCCCCTGTCTCTGTCTCTCTCGCTGTATCTCTCTCTGTCTCTTCATCTCTGTCTCTCTGTCTCTCTCTCTCTCACTGTCTCTCTCTCTCTCTCTCTGCGTGTCTCTCTTCTCTGTCTCTTCGTCCTCTCTCTCTGTCTCTTTCACTCTCTTTCTGTCTCTTCGTCTCTCTCTCTGTCTCTTCATCTCTCCTCTCTCTTGTCTCTTTCTCTCTCTGTCTCTCTGTCTCTCTGTCTCTTTCATCTCTCTCTTCTCTGTCTCTCTGTCTCTCACTCTTCTGTCTCTTCGGGTCTCTCTCTCAATTCAATTCAATTCAAGGGCTTTATTGGCATGCGAAACATGTTAACATTGCCAAAGCAAGTGAGGTAGATAATATAAAGTGAATATATAAAGTGAAATAAACAATAAAATTAACAGTAAACTTTACACACACAGAAGTGTCAAAAACAATAAAGACATTACAAATGTCATATTATATATATATACAGTGTTTTAACAATGTACAAATGGTTAAAGGACACAATATAAAATAAATAAGCATAAATATGGGTTGCTGTATTTACAATGGAGTTTTTGTTCTTCACTTCCTGGTTGCCCTTCCTCAAGGTAAACAGGTCACAAATATTGCTGCTGTGATGTCACACTGTGGAATTTCACCCAGTAGATATGGGAGTTTTTCAAAATTGATTTGTTTTCGAATTCTTTGTGGATCTGTGTAATCTGAGGGAAATATGTCTCTCTTAATATGGTACATTGGGCAGGAGTGTCAGGAAGCAGCTCAGTTTCCACCTCATATTTTGTGGGTAGTGAGCACATAGCCTGTCTTCTCTTGAGAGCTGCGTTCGCCTACGGCGGCCTTTCTCAATAGTAAGGCGGCTATGCTCACTAAGTCTGTGTACATAGTCAAAGCTTTCCTTAATTTTGACTCAGCGCAGTGGGTCAGGGTATTCTGCCGCTGTGTACTCTGTTTGGGGCCAAATAGCATTCTAGTTTGCTCTGTTTTTATGTTAATTTTTTCCAATGTGTCAAGTAAATTATCTTTGTTTTCTCATGATTTGGTTGGGTCTAATTGTGCTGCTGTCCTGGGGCTCTGTAGGGTGTGTTTGGGTTAGGAACAGAGCCCCCAGGACCAGCTTGCTTAGGGATCCTTCTCAGGTTCTCTCACTGTCTTCTCTCTCTCTCTCTCTCTCTCTCTCTCTCTCTCTCTCTCTCTCTCTCTCTCTCTCTCTCTCTCTCTCTCTCTCTCTCTCTCTCTCTCTCTCTCTCTCACTGCTCTCTCTCACGCTGTCTCTGTCTCTGTCTTCTCTCTCTGTCTCTCTCTTGCTGTTCTCTGTCTCTCTCTCTCTCTCTGTCTCTCTGTTGCACCCTCTCTTTCTAGCCCTCTCCCCAGTCCGAAGTGGGGGAGGGGTTTATCAGCTTCTCAGGCTACACACACACACACACACACACACACACACACACACACACACACACACACACACTCATCATCATCATCATCATCATCATCATCACACATCACACACACACACACACACACACACACACACACACACACACACACACACACACACACACACACACAACACACACACACAAACACACACACACACACACACACCTGGCGAACCTCCAGAGTGAGTGAATCACAGTCGCTTTTCTAGCTGCCATTAGAATAGTAGTACCTGGAACAGGGTCTGGTCAGAATGAATAGTAGAACCGAACAGGGTCTCTGGTCAGAATGAATAGTAGAACACACAGGGGGTCTCTCTGGTCAGAAGTTGTGCATGGAATACAGTGTTATTTGGAAAGGGACACAATCTATGGCCTGGCTGGGTTCATTAAAGTCTGATTCTTCATTATCCTCCTGGCTGGGTCTATTAAAGTCTGATTCTTCATTATCCTCCTGACTGGGTTCATTAAAGTCTGATTCTTCATCATTCTCCTGGCTGGGTTCATTAAAAGTCTGATTCTTCATTATCCTCCTGGCTGGGTTCATTAAAGTCTGATTCTTCATTATCCTCCTGGCTGGGTTCATTAAAGTCTGATTCTTCATCATTCTCCCTGGCTGGGTCATTAAAGTCTGATTCTTCATCATCCTCCTGGCTGGGATTCTTCATCATCCTCCTGACAGTCTGATTCTTCATCATTCTCCTGGCTGGGTTCATTAAAGTCTTAGCTGTTGGGGAGGGTTTCTTCACTGTTACTAACTGTCTATCTGATTCTTCATCATTCTCTCTCTATGGTCAGGATATTAACTAGCCTCTATCTTTACTTCTTCTCTCCTCCCTCTCCTCCTCTCCCCTTCTTCCTCCCACCTCTCCACTCCACAATGCCATACTGAGGTGGAGGCTGTGGTGGTGGCTGTAGTGTTGGTGGCTGTAGTGGTGACGCATGGCACGCAGGTGGATGCAGTGGCAACCGATGAAGTGGTGGCTGTAGTGGTGGATGTAGTGGTGGCTGTAGTGGTGCATGTAGGAGCTGGCTGTAGTGGTGGATGTAGTGGTGGTGGGCTGTAGTGGTGGCTGTAGTGTTGGTGGCTTTAGTGGTGGTGGCTGTAGTGGTGGATGTAGTGGTGGTGGCTGTAGTGGTGGATGTAGTGTTGGTGGCTTTAGTGGTGGTGGCTGTAGTGGTGGTGGCTGTAGTGGTGGCTGTAGTGTTGGAGGCTTTAGTGGTGGTGGCTGTAGTGGTGGATGTAGTGGTGGCTGTAGTGGTGGATGTAGTGGTGGCTGTAGTGGTGGATGTAGTGGTGGCTGTAGTGGTGGTGGCTGTAGTGGTGCTGGCTGTAGTGGTGGATGTAGTGGTGGTGGCTGTAGTGGTGGCTGTAGTGGTGGATGTAGTGGTGGAGGCTGTAGTGGTGGATGTAGTGGTGGATGTAGTGGTGGATGTAGTGGTGGATGTAGTGGTGGATGTAGTGGTGGCTGTAGTGGTGGATGTAGTGGTGGCTGTAGTGGTGGTGGATGTAGTGGTGGATGTAGTGGTGGATGTAGTGGTGGATGTAGTGGTGGATGTAGTGGTGGTGGCTGTAGTGGTGCTGGCTGTAGTGGTGGTGGCTGTAGTGGTGGATGTAGTGGTGGATGTAGTGGTGGAGGCTGTAGTGGTGGATGTAGTGGTGGATGTAGTGGTGGATGTAGTGGTGGCTGTAGTGGTGGATGTAGTGGTGGATGTAGTGGTGGATGTAGTGGTGGCTGTAGTGGTGGAGGCTGTAGTGGTGGATGTAGTGGTGGATGTAGTGGTGGAGGCTGTAGTGGTGGAGGCTGTAGTGGTGGATGTAGTGGTGGCTGTAGTGGTGGCTGTAGTGGTGGAGGCTGTAGTGGTGGATGTAGTGGTGGCTGTAGTGGTGGATGTAGTGGTGGACGCTGTAGTGGTGGCTGTAGTGGTGGCTGTAGTGGTGGATGTAGTGGTGGCTGTAGTGGTGGATGTAGTGGTGGATGTAGTGGTGGCTGTAGTGGTGGTGGCTGTAGTGGTGGCTGTAGTGGTGGATGTAGTGGTGGTGGCTGTAGTGGTGGTGGCTGTAGTGGTGGATGTAGTGGTGGATGTAGTGGTGGTGGCTGTAGTGGTGTTGGATGTAGTGGTGGTGGATGTAGTGGTGGCTGTAGTGGTGGCTGTAGTGGTGGAGGCTGTAGTGGTGTTGGATGTAGTGGTGGAGGCTGTAGTGGTGGCTGTAGTGGTGGCTGTAGTGGTGCTGGCTGCAGTGGTGCTGGCTGTAGTGGTGGTGGCTGTAGTGGTGGTGGCTGTAGTGGTGGAGGCTGTAGTGGTGGTGGCTGTAGTTGTGGATGTAGTGGTGGAGTCTGTAGTGGTGGATGTAGTGGTGGCTGTAGTGGTGGTGGCTGTAGTGGTGGATGTAGTGGTGGCTGTAGTGGTGGTGGCTGTAGTGGTGAATGTAGTGGTGGATGTAGTGGTGGAGGCTGTAGTGGTGGATGTAGTGGTGGAGGCTGTAGTGGTGGATGTAGTGGTGGTGGCTGTAGTGGTGGATGTAGTGGTGGAGGCTGTAGTGGTGGTGGCTGTAGTTGTGGATGTAGTGGTGGAGTCTGTAGTGGTGGATGTAGTGGTGGCTGTAGTGGTGGTGGCTGTGGTGGTGGCTGTAGTGGTGGAGGCTGTAGTGGTGGTGGCTGTAGTGGTGAATGTAGTGGTGGCTGTAGTGGTGGATGTAGTGGTGGTGGCTGCAGTGGTGGTGGCTGTAGTGGTGGAGGCTGTAGTGGTGGAGGCTGTAGTGGTGGTGGCTGTAGTGGTGGATGTAGTGGTGGAGGCTGTAGTGGTGGTGGCTGTAGTGGTGGATGTAGTGGTGGAGGCTGTAGTGGTGGAGGCTGTAGTGGTGGAGGCTGTAGTGGAAGTGTCTGTAGTGGTGGCTGTAGTGGTGGAGGCTGTAGTGGTGGAGGCTGTAGTGGTGGATGTAGTGGTGGATGTAGTGGTGGTGGCTGTAGTGGTGGTGGCTGTAGTGGTGGATATAGTGGTGGATGTAGTGGTGGAGGCTGTAGTGGTGGATGTAGTGGTGGATGTAGTGGTGGCTGTAGTGGTGGAGGCTGTAGTGGTGGAGCTGTAGTGGTGGATATAGTGGTGATGTAGTGGTGGAGGCTGTGGTGTGGTGGATGTAGTGGTGGAGGCTGTAGTGGTGGGGATGTAGTGGTGGGAGGCTGTAGTGGTGGGATGTAGTGGTGATGTAGTGGTGATGGTGTGGCTTTAGTGGTGGCTTTTAGGCAGGTGATGTAGTGGTGGTGGATGGTGGTGGATGTTGCTAGGTGGTGGATGTAGTGGTGGATGTAGTGGTGGCTGTAGAGGTGGTGGATGTGTAGTGGTGATGTAGTGGTGGCTGTAGTGGTGGTGGCTGTAGTTGTGATGTAGTGGTGGTCTGTAGTGGTGGTGGCTGTAGTTGTGGATGTAGTGGTGGCTGTAGTTGTGGATGTAGTGGTGGCTGTAGTGGTGATGGTGGTGGTGGCTGTAGTGTGGAGGCTGCAGTGGTGGAGGCTGCAGGTGGTGGGCTGTAGTGGTGGATGCAGTGGTGGTGATGTAGTGGTGAGGCTGTATTGGTGGATGTAGTGGTGGCTGTAGTGTGTGGATGTAGTGGTGATGGTGGTGGTGGCTGTAGTGGTGGAGGCTGTAGTGGTGGGAGGCTGTAGTGGTGATGTAGTGGTGGCTGTAGTGTGGTGGATGTAGTGGTGATGTAGTGGTGGTGGCTGTAGTGGTGAGGCTGTATTGGTGGATGTAGTGGTGGCTGTAGTGGTGGATGTAGTGGTGGATGTAGTGGTGGTGGCTGTAGTGGTGGAGGGCCGAAGCTGTGGCTGTTGTGATGGCTGTAGTGTGGTGGATGTAGTGGTGGATGTAGTGGTGGTGGCTGTAGTGGTGGAGGCTGTAGTGGTGCTGGCTGTAGTGGTGAGGCTGTGTGGTGGAGGCTGTAGTGGTGGAGGCTGTAGTGGTGGAGGCTGTAGTGGTGGTGGCTGTAGTGGTGGAGGCTGTAGTGGTGGATGGTGGTGGTGGCTGTAGTGGTGGTGGTTGTAGTGGTGGAGGCTGTAGTGGTGAATGTAGTGGTGGCTGTAGTGTGGGTGGATATAGTGGTGGAGGCTGTAGTGGTGGTGGCTGTAGTGGTGGTGGCTGGTGGTGGTGGCTGTAGTGGTGGATGTAGTGGTGGCTGTAGTGGTGGTGGCTGTGGTGGTGGATGTAGTGGTGGTGGCTGTAGTGGTGATGTAGTGGTGGATGTAGTGGTGGATGTGTAGTGGTGGTGGCTGTAGTGGTGCTGGCTGTAGTGGTGGTGGCTGTAGTGGTGGTGGCTGCAGTGGTGGTGGCTGTAGTGGTGGATGTATTGGTGGCTGTAGTGGTGGCTGTGGTGGTGGCTGTAGTGGTGGATGTATTGATGGCTGTTGTGATGGCCAGCTGAACGTGGGTACAAATTGCTTTGTCCAGAGCCCTTTCAATTGAATAGGTGCCATTATGGACGCATGCTGTGGGGGGCAAGGAGAGGTCATGACAGGGAGGATTTGTTTGGAATATTGGAGAGATTAAATAGGCACCCTTCTTTAAGCCCCCCTGTCCCCCTGAACAGCTGTTCAACTACATTCAGAGAGGAGACATAGAGAGAGAGGGGAGGAGAGAGAGAGAGCGAGAGAGAGGGAGGAGACATAGAGAGAGAGAGAGGGGAGGGTTGGAGAGAGAGAGAGAGAGAGAGAGAGAGAGAGAGAGAGAGAGAGAGAGAGAGAGAGAGAGAGAGAGAGAGAGAGAGAGAAAGGTGGAGAGGGGAGAGGAGGAGGAGACATAGAGAGAGAGGGGAATGCTGCCCTATCATCATGCTGCCCTATCGTCATGCTGCCCTATCGTCATGCTGCCCTATCGTCATGCTGCCCTATCGCCATGCTGCCCTATTGTCATGCTGCACCAATGGTCATGCTGCCCTATTGTCATGCTGCCCTATCGTCATGCTGCCCTATCGTCATGCTGCCCTATCGTCATGCTGCCCTATCGTCATGCTGCCCTATGGTCATGCTGCATTGCATGCTGCCCTATCGTCATGCTGCCCTATCGTCATGCTGCCCTATGGTCATGCTGCCCTATTGTCATGCTGCCCCTATCGTCATGCTGCCCTATTGTCATGCTGCCCTATCGCCATGCTGCCCTATCGTCATGCTGCCCTATCGTCATGCTGCCCTATGGTCATGCTGCCCTATCGTCATGCTGCCCTATCGTCATGCTGCCCTATGGTCATGCTGCCCTATTGTCATGCTGCCCTATCGTCATGCTGCCCTATCGTCATTCTGCCCTATTGTCATGCTGCCCTATGGTCATGCTGCCCTATCGTCATGCTGCCCTATCGCCATGCTGCCCTATCGTCATGCTGCCCTATTGTCATGCTGCCCTATCGTCATGCTGTCCTATCGTCATGCTGCCCTATGGTCATGCTGCCCTATCGTTATGCTGTCCCATCATCATGCTGCCCTATTGTCATGCTGCCCTATCATCATGCTGCCCTATGGTCATGCTGCCCTATCATCATGCTGCCCTATGGTCATGCTGCCCTATCGTCAGCCCATCATCATGCTGCCCTATCGCCATGCTGCCCTATCGTCATGCTGCCCTATCATCATGCTGCCCTATGGTCATGCTGCCCTATCATCATGCTGCCCTATCGTCATGCTGCCCTATCGTCAGCCCATCATCATGCTGCCCTATCGTCATGCTGCCTTATCATCATGCTGCCCTATCGTCAGCCCATCGTCATGCTGCCCTATCGTCAGCCCATCATCATGCTGTCCTATCGCCATGCTGCCCAATCGCCAGCCCATCATCATGCTGCCCTATCGTCATGCTGCCCTATCATCATGCTGCCCTATCGTCATGCTGCCCTATCGTCAGCCCATCATCATGCTGCCCTATCGTCATGCTGCCCTATCGTCATGCTGCCCTATCGCCAGCCCATCGTCATGCTGCCCTATCGTCAGCCCATCATCATGCTGTCCTATCGTCATGCTGCCCTATCGTCATGCTGCCCTATCGTCATGCTGCCCTATCGTCATGCTGCCCTATCGTCAGCCCATCATCATGCTCTTATCCATATTCTTCTCTGTTTAAGAAATGCTTTTAAAGAAGCTCAATTTTGACGCATCCGTCCAAAACATGACCTTTGCCCGAGAGGAACTTTTAAATTGTGCATGACCCACACTTCTTGTTTACAGCAAACTCAGCCAACACAGTCACACACCTTTGTTTGTAAAGCAATGCTCCTCTGTGCTGATGAAGAGCCGGGAATCCTTGCCACACACCCGTGCCCCCGGCCTCTGTCTCACACAAACATGTACCAACACAAATACACTCAGGCACTAGCACTAGGCTGAGACGTGCTTTTGGTTTAGTTCACACGGCCTGCACTGAAGGACTCTGTTCTGGTATGTTATTCTGTTCTTCACTCATGTGTCTCAATATGGCTATCCACTCCTCTCCTCTTCTCTCCTCTCCTCTCCCTCCTCTCTCCTCTCCTCCTCTCCCTCTCCTCTCCTCTCCTCTCCTCTCCTCTCCTCTCCTCTCCCTCCTCCTCTCCTCTCCTCTCCTCCCTCTCCTTCCCACCATTCCTCTCCTCTCCTCTCCTCTCCTCCCTCTCCTCTCCTCTCCTCTCCTCTCCTCTCCTCTCCTCTCCTCTCCTCTCCTACCATTCCTCTCCTTCCCTCTCCTCTCCTCTTCTCTCCTCTTCTCTCCTCTCCTCTCCTCTCCACTCCTCTCCTCTCCTCTCCTCTCCTCTTCTCTCATTCCCTCTCCTCTCCTCTCCTCTCCTCTCCTACCATTCCTCTCCTTCCTCTCCTCTCCTCTCCTCTCCTCTTCTCTCCTCTTCTCTCCTTCCCTCTCCTCTCCTCTCCTCTACTCTCCTCTCCTCTCCTACCATTCCTCTCCTTCTCTCTCCTCTCCTCTCCTCTCCTCTCCCTCCTCTCCTCTCCCCTCCTCCTCTCCTCTCCTCTCCTCTCCTCTCCCTCTCCTCTCCCTCTCCTCTCCCTCTCTCCTCTCCTCTCCCTCCCTCTCATTCCCACCATCTCCTCTCCTCTCCTCTCTCTCCTCTCCTCTCCTCCCTCTCCTCTCCTCTCTCCTCTCCTCTCCTCTTCCTCTCCTCTCCTCTTCTCTCCTCTCCTCTTCTCTCCTCTCCTCTCCTCTCCTCTCCTCTCCCCTCCTTTCCTCTCCTCTCCCTCTCCTACCATTCCTCTCCTCACCTCTCCTCTCCTCTCATATTCTCTCCTCTTCTCTACTGCTATCTTTTCCTCTCCTCCTCTTCTCTCCTCTCCTCTCTGTCCCTCTCCTCTCCTCACCTCTCATCTCCTCTCTCATCTCCTCTTCTCTCCCTCCCTCTTCTCCTATTCTCTCCCTCTCCTCTCCTCGCCTCTCCTCCCCTTTCTCTTCTCTCCTCCCTGTCCTCTCCTCTCCTCACTCTCATCTCCTCTCCTCTCATCTCCTCTCCTCCCTCTCCTCTCCTCTCCTCTCCTCTCCTCCCCCTCTCATCTCCTCTCCTCTCCTGTTCTCTCCTCTTCTCTACTGCTATCCTTTCCTCCCCTCCTCTCCAAATATATTTGTGTTAGGGCTTTCCTCTCTCTGTCTCCCCTTTCTCTCCCCCTCCTCTCTTTCTAACTCTCTCTCAATTCAATTTCATTTTAAATTTAAGGGCTTTATTGCTATGGGGAATGTATGTTATGTTACATTGCCGAAGCAAGTGAAGTAAATAGTAAACAAAAGTGAAATAAACAATACTATTACCGGTAAACATCACACTTCGAAAAAAATTTTTTTTTTAAGTGCAAATAGTTGATGTACAAAAGGGAAAATAAATAGACATAAATATGGGTTGTATTTACAATGGTAGATATGGGAGTTTATCAAAATTGGATTTGTTTTCTAATTCTTTGTGGGTCTGTTTAATCTGAGGGAAATATGTGTCTCTAGTATGGTCATGCATTTGGCAGGAGGTTAGGAAGTGCAGCTCAGTTTCCACCTTATTTTGTGGCCAGTGTGCTCCTAACCTGTCTTCTCTTGAGAGCCATGTCTGCCTACGGCGGCCTTTCTCAATAGCAAGGCTATCCTCAATGAGTCTGTACATAGTCAAAGCTTTCCTTACGTTTGGGTCAGTCACAGTGGTCAGGTAGTTAATTATTTCCAATGTGTCAAGTCATTTTCTCATGATTTGGTTGGGTCTAATTGTGTTGCTGTCCTGGGGCTCTGTGGGGTCTTTTTGTGAACAGAGCCCCAGGACCAGCTTGCTTAGGGACTCTCTACAGGTTAATCTCTGTAGGTGATGGCTTTGTTATGGAAGGTTTGGGAATCACTTCCTTTTAGGTGGTTATAGAATGGAACATTGTTTTCTGGATATTGATCATTAGTGGATATCGGCTTAATTCTGCTCTGCGTGCACTAATTTGGTGTTTTGCGTTGTACACGGAGGATATTTTTGCAGAATTCTGCATGCAGAGTCTCAGTTTGGTGTTTGTCCCATTTTGTGAATTATTGGTTGGTGAGCGGACCCCAGACCTCACAACCATAAAGGGCAATGAGTTCTATAACTGATTCAATTATTTTTACCCAGATCCTAATTGGTATGTCAAATTGTATGTTCCTTTGATGGCATAGAAGGCCCATCTTGCCTGGTCTCTCAGCTCATTCACAGCTTTGTGGAAGTTACCTGTGGTTTCTAGATGGAATTTGTATTTGTGGTCCTGGCAACTGGACCTTTTTGGAACACCATTATTTTTGTCTTACTGAGATTTACTGTCAGGGCCCAGGTCTGTCAGGGCCCAGGTCTGACAGAATCTGTGCAGAAGATCTAGGTGCTGCTGCAGGCCCTCCTTGGTTGGGGACTGAAGCACCAGATCATCAGCAAACAGCGGACATTTGACTTCAGATTCTAGCAGGGGGAGGCCGGGTGCTGCAGACTTTTCTCGTGCCCTCGCCAATTCGTTGACGTACATGTTGAAGAGGATGGGGCTTAAGCTGCATCCCTGTCTCACCCCACGGCCCTGTGGAAAGAAATGTTTTTTGCCAATTTTAACCGCACACTTGTTGTTTGTGTACATGGATTTTATAATGTCATATGTTTTACCCCCAACACCACTTTCCATCAGTTTGTATAGCAGATCCTCACTGCACATTGAGTCAAAAGCTTTTTTGAAATCAACAAAGCATGAGAAGACTTTGCCTTTGTTTTGGTTTGTTTGTTTTTCAATTAGGGTGTGCAGGGTGAATACGTGGTCTGTCCTACGGTAATTTGGTAAAAAGCCAATTTGACATTTACTCAGTACGTTGTTTTCATTGAGGAAATGTATGAGTCAAATTTATCTCCACTTTTGTGGATTCATGTGGTCCTTTGTTCCAAATATTGGGGGAAATGCCAGAGCTGAGGATGATCTTAAAGAGTTTAAGTATAGCCAAATGTAATTTGTGGTCTGTTTATTTTATCCTTTCATTGAGGATACCATCCACAGGCCTTTTTGAGTTGGAGGGTTTGTATTTTGTCCTGTAGTTCTCTCTCTCTCTCAATTCAAGGGGCTTTATTGGCATGAAACATGTGTTAACTTTGCCACAGCAAGTGAGGTAGATAATATATAAAGTGAATATATAATCTCTCTCTCTCTCTCTTTCTCTCTCTCTCTCGCGCTCTCTCTCTATCTATCTATCTATCTATCTATCTATCTATCTATCTATCTTTCTCTCTCTCTCTGTGTGTCTCTCTCTCTCTGTCTCTGTCTCTCTGTCTCTCTGTCTCTCTCTCTGTCTGTCTCTCTCTCATCTACTGTAGCTGTGACTGTATTGTTGTCACACCACAGCCAGACAGTGACCCTCTATTCCCGACCGCCTGGCCAGCTGGGACAAATATAATTGGATAAGATTCATGGCTCAAGCGTTTTAGCGAATTAAAAATAACCACTGAAATCTGATTGGTTTGGAACACTGGCATTATCTTGGACATGTAGGGACATGTAGTTTTATTGTTGGAGTCAATGGTGGATGTTAAGACGAAAGCCAAGCGATGTGAACTGTATGCCAGTGAATATATGCTTTCTCTGCAGTTTTCTTGAGTTCTCTTTGTTAGCTTTGTGCTATGTGTGTGTGTGTGTGTGTGTGTGTGTGTGTGTGTGTGTGTGTGTGTGTGTGTGTGTGTGTGTGTGTGTGTGTGTGTGTGTGTGTGTGTGTGTGTGTGTGTGTGTGTGTGTGTGTGTGTGTGTGTGTGTGTGTTGGGGGGGGCACAGCACAAACTCATGATGCATCACATGACTTATCCTCTGTACATGTCCCCCTCTTCACTTTCTCCATCTAGGTTATCTATTCAATCTCTACTCCCTCTCTCCTTCCCTCTCTCCCTCCCTCTCTCTCTCCCTCCCTCTTTCCTCCCTCTCTTCCTCCCTCTCTTCCTCCCTCTCTCCTCCCTCTCCCCCTCCCTCTCTCTCCCTCGCTCCCTCCCCTCTCTCCCTCCCTCTCCCCTCCCTCTCTCCCTCCCTCCCTCTCTCTCCTCTCTCTCTCTCCCTCCCTCTCTCCCTCCCTCCCTCTCTCCCTTCCCCTATCTCTCTCCGTCCTCTCTACTCCCTCTCTCCCTCCCTCTCTCCTTCCCTCTCTCCTTCCCTCCCTCTCTCCTCCCTCCCTCCCTCTCTCCCTCCCTCCCTCCCTCTCTCCTCCCTCTCCCCTCCCTCTCTACTCCCTCTCTCCCTCCCTCTCTCCTTCCCTCTCTCCTTCCCTCCCTCTCTCCTCCCTCCCTCCCTCTCTCCTCCCTCCCTCCCTCTCTCCTCCCCTCTCCCCTCCCTCTCTACTGCCTCCCTCCCTCTCTCCTCCCTCTCTCTCTGTCTCTCTTCATCTGCACCAACAAGTTCAGTGTGTCCACAAACACAGTTTGTTGTGGTAGGGCTGAGTGCTTGTGTTTCAAGGGAGGTAAATTGGATTGTAGTGAGAGTGGATCGGTGGTGTGGAATTGTGTAGAGTAGAGTAGGGTAGAGTCGTGAATAGACAATGTCAAGCTGAGCAGTACACAGTCAGCGAGCCAGCCAGTCAGTCAGCTAGTCAGTAAATCAGTGAGTCAGTCAGTTAATCAATCAGTTAATCAGTCAGACAGTGAGACAGTCAGTCAGTCAGTCAGTCAGTTAATCAGTTAATCAGTCAGGCAGTGAGACAGTCAGACAGTCAGTCAGTCAGTTAATCAGTCAGTCAGACAGTCAGTCAGTCAGGCAGTCAGTGAGTTAATCAGTCAGTCAGTGAGTTAATCAGTCAGTCAGACAGTCAGTCAGGCAGTCAATCAATCAATCAGTTAATCAGTCAGACAGTCAGTCAGTCAGTCAGTTAATCAGTCAGACAGTCAGTCAGTCAGATAGTCAGTCAGACAGTCAGTCAGTCAGTCAGTTAATCAGTCAGTCAGACAGTCAGTGAGACAGACAGTCAGTTAATCAGTTAATCAGACAGTCAGTCAGACAGACAGTCAGTCAGTTAATCAGTCAGACAGTTAATCAGTCAGTTAATCAGTCAGTCAGACAGTCGGTCAGTCAGATAGTCAGTCAGACAGTCAGTCAGTTAATCAGTCAGTCAGACAGTCAGACAGTCAGTTAATCAGTCAGTCAGTCAGATAGTCAGTCAGTCAGTCAGACAGTCAGTTAATCAGTCAGTCAGTCAGACAGTCAGTCAGTTAATCAGTCAGTCAGACAGTCAGACAGTTAATCAGTCAGTCAGTCAGATAGTCAGTCAGACAGTCAGTCAGTCAGATAGTCAGTCAGACAGTCAGTCAGTTAATCAGTCAGTCAATCAGTCAGTCAGTTAATCAGTCAGACAGACAGTCAGACAGTCAGTCAGTTAATCAGTCAGACAGTCAGTCAGACAGACAGTCAGTCAGTCAGACAGTCAGTCAGACAGACAGTCAGTTAATCAGTTAATCAGACAGTCAGTCAGACAGACAGTCAGTCAGTTAATCAGTCAGTCAGTTAATCAGTCAGTCAGTCAGACAGTCAGACAGACAGTCAGTCAGACAGACAGTCAGTCAGTTAATCAGTCCGTCAGTTAATCAGTTAATCAGTCGGTCAGTTAATCAGTCAGTCAGTCAGTTAATCAGTCAGTCAGTTAATCAGTCAGTCAGTTAATCAGTCAGTCAGTTAATCAGTCAGTCAGTTAATCAGTCCGTCAGTTAATCAGTCAGTCAGTTAATCAGTCCGTCAGTTAATCAGTCAGTCAGTTAATCAGTCAGTCAGTTAATCAGTCAGTCAGTTAATCAGTCAGTCAGTTAATCAGTCAGACAGTCAGTCAGTGTGTATGTGAGGTGTACGTTCCTGTGTGTTCATGTCCATATGTGTGTTAATCTTTCTCAGTACACAGGCCCTGTCCCGCAGACGGCGAGTCTCCCGTGGCTGTCAGCGAGATGCCGCACCGCCGGGCTCGACGGCACACCAACACACAGAGACCGAACACATGCTGCTTCTGCTGGTGTTGCTGCTGTAGCTGCTCATGGTAGGTCCCTGTCCTCCCTCTTTCAAGTAGCAGAGGGTACGACCCTGTCCCCCCTCTCACAAGTAGCAGAGGGTACGACCCTGCCCCCTCTCTCAAGTAGCAGAGGGTAGGTCCCTGTCCTCCCTCTTTCAAGTAGCAGAGGGAACGACCCTGTCCCCACCCTCTCTCAAGTAGCAGAGGGTACAACCCTGTCCCCCTCTCTCAAGTTGTAGAGGGTACGACCCTGTCTCTCAAGTTGTAGAGGGTATGACCCTGTCCCCCCTCTCTCAAGTTGTAGAGGGTACGACCCTGTCCCCCTCTCTCAAGTTGTAGAGGGTACGACCCTGTCCCCCCTCTCTCAAGTTGTAGAGGGTATGACCCTGTCCCCCCTCTCTCAAGTTGTAGAGGGTACGACCGTGTCCCCCTCTCTCAAGTTGTAGAGGGTACGACACTGTACCCCCTCTCTCAAGTTGTAGAGGGTACGACCCTGTCCCCCCCTCTCATGAGTTGTAGAGGGTACGACCCTGTCCCCCCTCTCTCAAGTTGTAGAGGGTACGACCCTGTCCCCCCTCTCTCAAGTTGTAGAGGGTACGACCCTGTCCCCCCTTCTCTCAAGTTGTAGAGGGTACGACCCTGTCCCCCTCTCTCAAGTTGTAGAGGGTACGACCCTGTCCCCCTCTCTCAAGTAGTAGAGGGTACGACCCTGTCCCCCTTCTCTCAAGTTGTAGAGGGTACGACCCTGTCCCCCTCTCTCCAAGTTGTAGAGGGTACGACCCTGTCCCCCCCTCTCAAGTAGTAGAGGGTACGACCCTGTCCCCCCTCTCTCAAGTTGTAGAGGGTACGACCCTGTCCCCCCTCTCTCAAGTTGTAGAGGGTACGACCCTGTCCCCCTTCTCTCAAGTTGTAGAGGGTACGACCCTGTCCCCCTCTCTCAAGTTGTAGTGGGTACGACCCTGTCCCCCCTCTCTCAAGTAGTAGAGGGTACGACCCTGTCCCCCTTCTCTCAAGTTGTAGAGGGTACGACCTGTCCCCCTCTCTCAAGTAGTAGAGGGTACGACCCTGTCCCCCTCTCTCAAGTTGTAGAGGGTACGACCCTGTCCCCCCTCTCTCAAGTAGTAGAGGGTACGACCCTGTCCCCCCTCTCCAAGTAGTAGAGGGTACGACCCTGTCCCCCCTCTCTCAAGTTGTAGAGGGTACGACCCTGTCCCCCTCTCTCCAAGTTGTAGAGGGTACGACCCTGTCCCCCCTCTCTCAAGTTGTAGAGGGTACGACCTCTGTCCCCCCTCTCAAGTTGTAGAGGGTACGACCCTGTCCCCCTCTCTCCAAGTTGTAGAGGGTACAGCCCTGTCTCCCGCTTAGCCATTTAATTAGACTGGTTCTGTAAGCATTCAGAAGAAGGACTAAAGTGATTAAGTCTTCCTTGGGTCCCATGTGTGGCCTGAGGGGAACTGAAGACCTGATTCAGAGAGGGAGAGGAGCGAGAGAGAGAGAGAGAGAGAGAGAGAGAGAGAGAGAGAGAGAGAGAGAGAGAGAGAGAGAGAGAGAGAGAGGGAGAGAGGGAGAGAGAGGGGGAGAGCGAGAGAGAGAGAGAGAGAGAGAGAGAGAGAGAGAGAGAGAGAGAGAGAGAGAGAGAGAGAGAGAGAGAGAGAGAGAGAGAGAGAGGAGAGAGAGAGAGAGGGAGAGGAGGAGAGAGAGAGGGAGAGAGAGGGAGAGAAGGGGAAAGAGAGAGAGGAGAGAGGAAGGAGAGAGAGGGAGAGAGAGAGGGGGAGAGAGGAGAGAGAGAGGAGAGGAAGGAGAGAGGAGAGCTTGAGAAGGAGAGGAGGAGAGGAGGAGAGAGAGGAGAGAGAGAGAGAGAGAGAGAGAGGAGAGGGAGAGAGAGAGAGAGAGAGAGAGAGAGAGAGAGGGAGAGAGAGAGAGAGAGAGAGAGAGAGAGAGAGAGAGAGAGAGGGAGAGAGAGAGAGAGAGAGAGAGAGGGAGAGAAGGAGAAAGAGAGAGAGAGAGAAAGAAGGAGAGTGAGAGAGAGGGGGAGAGACAGAGCAGAGGGGGAGAGAGAGAGAGGAGAGAAGGAGAGAGAGGGAGAGGAGAGAGAGAGAGAGAGAGAGAGAGAGAGAGAGAGAGAGAGAGGTGTGTGTGTGTGTGTGTGTGTGTGTGTGTGTGTGTGTGTGTGTGTGCGTGCGTGCGTGCGTGCGTGCGTGCGTGCGTGCGTGCGTGCGTGCGTGCGTGCGTGCGAGTGTGTGTGTGTATATAAGTGCTGTGTTGTAGTTTTACCACCTTGCAGTCTCACCGTTAGGAATGAAGAGGACAGAGGTAGGAAATCCCTGGAGACACGCCTGGAGACCTTTCAAAACTGTGAAGATTGGTGAGTACTCAAACCCCCTACACCCTAACTCCCTACACCTAACCTCTACACCCTAACCTCTACACCCTAACCCCCTACACCCTAACCCCCTACACCCTACATCACTAACCCCTACACCTAACCCCTACACCCCTAACCTCTACACGCTAACCCCTACACCCTAACTCCCTACACCCTAACCTCTACACGCTAACCTCCCTACACCCTAACTCCCTACACCCTAACCTCTACACGCCTAAACCCCTACACCCTAACCTCTACACGCTAACCCCTACACCCTCCCTACACCCTAACCTCTACACGCTAACCGCCACACCCTAACCTCTACACCCTAACCCCTACACCCTAACCCCTACACCCCTAACCTCTACACGCTAACCCCCTACACACTAACCTCTACACGCTAACCCCCTACACCCCCTAACCCCCACCGTAACCTCTACACGCTAACCCCCTACCCCCTACTCCTACACCCTAACCTCTACACGCTAACCCCTACACCCAAACTCCTACCTCCTAACCTCTACACGCAAACCCCCTACCCTAACCCCCTACCCCGAACCCCTACAACCTAACCTCTACACGCAAACCCCCTACACCCCCTCCGCTAACCCCCACCCTAACTCCCTACACCCTAACCTCTACTACACGCTAACCCCCTACACCCAAACCCCTACACCCTAACCTCTACACCCTAACCCCACACCCTAACCTCTACACGCTAACCCCCTACCCCTAACCTCTACACGCTAACCCCACCTAACTCCCTACACCCTAACCTCTACACGCTAACCCCCTACACCCCTAACCTCTACACGCTAACACCCTACACCTAACTCCCTACACCTAACCTCTGCACGCTAACCCCCTAGCATGGCGCTAACCCCTAAGCCCATAACAGGGTACATAAAAGCGGCTAATATTATTATTATTATTACCCCCTACCTACCTAACCCCACCCCTAATCTGCCCTATTAACCCCCTGACCCTAACCCCTAACCCCTAACCTCTACCGCTAACCCCCTACACCTAATTCCTACCTCCTAACCTCTATTATTACACCCTAACTCCCTACATCCGAACCTCTACACTCAAACCCCTACACCCTAACCACCTACACCTAACCTCTACACGCTAACCCCTACACCTAACCCCTACACCCTAACCTCTGCACGCTAACCCCCCTACACCCTAACCCTACTCCTAACCCCCACTAAACCCCCTACACCTAACTCCCTACATCCGAACCTCTACACTCAAACCCCTACACCCTAACCCCCTACACCTACACCCTAACCTCTACACCCTAACCCCTACACCTAACCCCCTACACCCTAACCTCTACACGCTAACCCCCTACACCTAACCCCCTACACCCTAACCTCTACAAGCTAACCCCCTACACCCTAATTCCCTACCTCCTAACCTCTACACTCAAACCCCTACACCCCTAACTCCTATATCTGAACCTCTACACTCAAACCCCTACACCTAACCACCTGCACCTAACCTCTACCCCTAACCCCTACACCTGAACCCCCTACACCCTAACCTCTACACGCCAACCCCCTACCACCCTAACCTCTACACGCTAACCCCTACACTCAAACCCCCTACACCCTAACTCCCTACATCCAGTTACCTCTACACTCAAACCCCCTACACCCTAACCTCCTACCCTAACCTCTACACTAAAACCCCTACACCCTAACCTCCTACACCCTAACCCCTACACCCTAACTCCCTACAACCTGGAACTCAAACCCTACACCCTAACCTCTACACTAACCCCCTACACGCTAACTCTACACGCTAACCCCCTACACCTAACCCCTACACCTAACCCCTACCCTAACTCCTGACCTAACCTCTAAACTCAAACCCCTACACCTAACCCCCTACACCCTAACCTCCTACCCCTAACCTCTAAACTCCAAACCCCTACACCCGAACTCCCTACACCCTAACCTCTACACTCAAACCCCCTACACCCTAACCCCTACAACTCTAAAACCCTACACTAACCCCCTACACCCTAACCCCCTACACCCTAACTCCCTACCCTAACCCTACACCTAACCCCCTACACCCTAACCCCTACACCCTAATCCCCTACACCCTAACCCCCTACACTCTAACCCCTACACCCTAACCTCTAAACTCAAACCCCTACACCCTAACTCCCTACACCCTAACCTCTACACTCAAACCCCTACACCCTAACCCCCTACACTCTAAACCCCCTACACCCTAACCCCTCACTCTAACCCCCTACACACAAACCCCATACACCCTAACCCCTACACCCTAAACCCCTACACCCTAACCTCTACACTCAAACCCCTACACCCTAACTCCCTACACCCTAACCCCTACACTAACCTCTACACTCAAACCCCCTACACCCTAACACCCTACACCTAACCTCTACACCCAAACCCTCTACACCCTAACCCCTACACCCTAACCCCCTACACCCAACCACCTACACCCAAACCCCTACACCCTAACCCCTACACCCTAACCCCTACACCTTAACGCCCTACACTAACCCCTACACACTAACCCCTACACTCTAACCCTCTACACTCTAACCCTCTACCTCTAAATCCCTACACTAACCCCCTAACCCCTGCACTAGCACATCTAAATTCCTACACCTAACCCTAACCCCCTATACCCAACCCCTACACCCTAACCCTGCACTAACCCCTACACCCTAACCCCTACACTCTAACCCCACACCTAACCCTGCACCCTAACCCCCTACAACCTAACCTACACTCTAAATTCTACCCAAACCACTACCCTACACTAACCCTACACCCTTACCCTACACCTAACCCCTACACCCTAACCCCCTACACTCTAACCCCTACACCCCTACCCCCTACACCCTAACCCCACAACCTAACCCTACCTCTAACCCCCCTACACCCTAATAATACCTACAGCCCTAACCCCTATAACCTAACCTCTATACGCCAACCCCCACCCCTAACCCCCTACCCCCAACCCCTACACCAAACCCCCTACACCCTAACCCCTACACCAACCCCTACACACTAACCCATCACCTAACCCACTACACCCCCAACCCCTACACCCTAACCCCTCACTCCTAAACCCTACACCTAACCCCTACACCCAACCCACTACACCTACACTAACCCCTACACCCCTTACCCCTACAACCTAACCCCTGCACCCTAACCCCTACACACTAACCCCCTACACCATAACCCCCTACACCCAAACTCTACACCCTAACCTCTACATTCAAACCCCCTACACCCTAACTCCTACACCCTAACCCCCTACACCTAACAAACCCCTACACCCCTAACTCCCTACACCCCCTAATCTCTGCCCTAACCCCTACACCCTAACTCCCTACACCCTAATCTCTACACGCTAAACCCCTACACCCTAACCTCTGCACAACCCCACACCTCTACACGTAACCCCTACACCCTAACTCCCTACACCTACCTCTACGCTAACCCCCTACACCCTAACCCTACACTAACACTCTACATTAACCCCCTACTCCCCCTACACCCTAACCTCTAACTAACCCTACACCCTAACCCCACACTAACCTCTACACGCTAACCCCCAACCTAACTCCTATCCCTAACCTCTATTGCGAATTCCTACACCCTAACCCCCTACCCTAACCTCTTTACACGCTAACCCCCTACACTAACCCTACACCCTAACTCCCTACACTCAAACCCCCTACACCTAACTCCCTACACCAAACTTCTACACTCAAACCCCCTACACCCTAACCCTACACGCTAACCTCTACACCTAACCCCCTACACCCCTAACCTCTACACGCTAACCCCCTACCCCCTAACCTCTACACGCTAACCCCCTACACCTAACTCCTACACCCTAACTCCCTACACTCAAACCCCCTACACCCTAACTCCCTACATCAGACCTCTACCTCAAACCCCCTACACCCTATTTCCTAACCCCCTACACCTAACTCCCTACACCCTAACTCCCTACACTCAAACCCCTACACCCTAACCTCTGCCCTAACTCCCTACACTAACCTCTACACGCTAAGCCCCTACACCTAACCTCTACACCCTAACCCTACCCCTAACCTCTACCGCTAACCCCTACACCCTAACCCCTACACCTCCTCTACCGCTAACCCCCTACACCCTAACCCCCTACACCCTAACCTCTACGCTAACCCCCTACACCCTAACCCCCTACACTAACCTCTACCCCCCTAACCTCCCTACACCCTAACCTCTACCAGCAACCCCCTACACCCTAACTCCTACCTCCTAACCTCTACTATAACCCCCTACACTAACCCCCTACACCTAACCTCTACACGCTAACCCCCTACACTAACTCCCTACACCTAACTCCTACACTCAAACCCCCTACACCCTAACTCCTACACCCAAACTTCTACACTCAAACCCCCTACACCCTAACCCCCTACACGCTAACCTCTACCCTAACCCCTACACCCCTAACCTCTACAAGCTAACCCCTACACCCTAACCTCTACATGCTAACCCCTACACCTAACTCTACACTAACCCTACCTCAAACCCCCTAACCCTCCCTACATCAGACCTCTGCACTCAAACCCCCTACACCCTAACCCCCTACACGCTAACCCCTACACCCTAACTCCCTACACCTAACTCCCTACACTCAAACCCCCTACACCTAACCTCTACACCCTAACTCCTACACCCTAACCCCTACATCTAACCCCCTACACCCTAACCCCTACACTCTAACCCTACACCTAACCCCCTACTCCTAACCCCATACACCTAACCCATACACACTAACCCCCTACACCATAACCCCCTACCTAACTCCCTACACCTAACCTCTACCTCAAACCCCCTACACCCTAACTCCCTACACCCTAACCCCCTACACCTAACCTCTACACTCAAACCCCTACCCCTAACTCCCTACTCCAAAACCTCTACACTCAAACCCTACACCTAACTCCACGACACCTAACCCCTACATTCTAACCCCCTACACCCTATCCCCCTACACTCTAACCCCCTACACCCTAACCCTACACCTAACCCCCTACACCTAACTACCTACACCCTAACCCCCTACAGCCTAACCCCTACCCCTAACCTCTGCATCTTCCCCACACCTAACCCCTACACCCAACCCCTACACCCAAACCCTACACCTAACTCCCTACACCTAACCTCTACACACTAACCCCCTACACCCCTAACTCCCTACTAACCTCTACACGTAAACCCCTACACCTAACCTCTACGTAACCCCCTACACCCTAACCTCTACACGCTAACCCCCTACACTAACTCCTACACCCTAACCTCTACACGCTAACCCCTACACCCCTAACCTACACCCTAACCTCTACACCCCTACACCCCTAACCCTACCCCTAAACCACTACACTCTAACCCCCTACACCTATCCCTACTAACCCCCTACACTATTTCACTATTCACCTAAACACCTAAACCCTACACCTATTACTAACCCACTACCCCTACACCCTAACGCCTACACCCTAACCCCCTACCTACCCTACACCTAACCCCTACACTAACCCCCTGCACTAACCCCTACTGACTCCTACACCTAACCTCTACACTCAAACCCCCTGCACCCTAACTCCCTGCACCCTAACCCTACCTCCTAGCCCCTACACCCTATTTCACCCTAGCCCCCTACACCCTAACCCTACACTAACCCCTACACCTATTCCCACACCCTAACCCCTACCACCTAACCCCCTACACCCTAACCCCTACACACTAACCCTACACCCTAACCCCCTACCACCTAACCCCTACACACCCTAACCCTACACCCCTAAAACCCTGCAAATCCTGCACCCTAACCCCCTACTAACCCCCTACCCCTAACCCCTACACACTTACCCCCTACACCCTAACCCCTACACCCTAGCCCTACACTAACCCCTACACCCTAACCCCTACACACTAACCCCCTATACCCTAACCCCTACCACCTAACCTAACCCCCTACACCCTAACCCCTAAACCCTAACCCCTAACCCCCTAACCCCCTACACCCTAACCCCTACACCCTAACCCACTACACCCTAACCCCTACACTACACCCTAAAGCCTACACCCTAACCCCTACACACCCTACACCCCCTACACCCTAACCCTAACCCCTACACCCTAACCCCCTACACCTAACCCCCTACCACCTAACCCCCTACACCTAACCCCTAAAGCCTAACCCAACCTAACTACTACCCTAACCCACTACAACCCTACACCTAAAGCCTACACCCTAACCCCCTGCCCCTAACTACTAACCCTACTAACCCCTACCCTAACCCTACACTAACCCCCTACACCTAACCCTAAACCCTACTACACCAACCTAACCCCCTACACCCTAAACCTACACCCTATCCCTACACACTAACCCCCTACACCCTAACCCCCTACACCCTAACCCCTACACCTAAACCCTACACCCCCCTAACCCCCCACTACACCTTAACCCCTACACCTAACCCCTACACCTAACCCCTTGTGTTTTTATACTACAATATGAAAAACAGTTTGGTACTAGATTATTATAATTTTTTGGGTGAGTTTTGGGTCTTACTATTAATAATGGACCCAATGTGTGACATTTTCAAAACGGTTTAAAACATAACTAAAAATGATTTCTATGCAGTGCCACATGTGTACTTAGAGGAGTAAAAGTAAATATATTCACATTTCCCATAATGCAACACTAGGTCGAGGACTATACGTCCTGTTAGCACGTTTACAGTACAGACGTTGGCAAGCACTCAATTGTAATTTTTAAGGACCTCAATGTTATACAATTGTATGATTTCTGTAAATATACATATAGGGCCTAATATATAACACCCCCCTGTCCAACCAAAAAAAGCTAAAAGTGTCAAAAAAGTAAGCCATTAGGGTTAGTAATGCATATTTAGCATATAATAATGCATATTTTTGGGGGGCTTGCATTGATTTTCAAACCATTATTATATTGTAAACTGTGTCAGGATAACGTGGACTTGCCTGACTAAGTAGATTGGATGCATGGTGATTTTTCTGTGTCCTCAGAGGCCGACGCAGGCACACATAATAAAGCACGTGAATATTGGTGGCATTAAAACCTCTCCATGTGATTGTCACCATCGCTGTTTTTTTTTTATAAATAGAAAGTGACCCCAAAAAAAAAGGATTTGTACGGAAAGCCAAGTTGAAGTCAACATTAGATGCTGTCGTCGTCATAACAACCGCACGTGGGTTTCACCTTAAATTAACAGGGTAGCCAACAACATTGCTTTCAATAATTGCCATACCAGGCGGTGATGTAGTGGGCTGTTCTCACTACCCTCTGTAGTGCCATGCGGTCGGAGGCCGAGCAGTTGCCATACCAGGCAGTGATGCAACCCGTCAGGATGCTCTCGAAGGTGCAGCTGTAGAACCTTTTGAGGATTTGAGGACCGATGCTAAATCTTTTCAGTCTCCTGAGGGAGAATAGGCTTTGTCGTGCCCTCTTCCGACTGTCATGGTGTGCTTCGACCATGTTAGTTTGTTGGTGATGTGAACGCCAAGGAACTTGAAGCTCTCAACCTGCTCCACTACAGCCCCATCGATGAGAATGGGGGCGTTCTCCATCCTTGTTTTCCTGTAGTCCACAATCATCTCCTTTGTCTTGATCACGTTGAGGGAGAGGCTGTTGTCCTTGCACCACACGGTCAGGTCTCTGACCTCCTCCCTATAGGCTGTCTCATCATTGTCTGTGATCAGGCCTACCACTGTTGTCATCAGCAAACTTAATGATGGTGTTGGAGTCATGCCTGGTCATGCAATCATGAGTGAACAGGGAGTACAGCAGGGGACTGAGCACGCACCCCTGAGAGGCCCCCAGTGTTGAGGACCAGCGTGGCGGATGTGTTGTTGCCTACCCTTACCACCCGGGGGCCGTCAGGAAGTCCAGGATCCAGTTTGCAGAGGGAGGTGTTTAGTCACAGGGCCCTTAGCTTAGTGATGAGCTTTGAGGGCACTATGGTTTTGTACGCTGAGCTGAAGTCAATGAACAGAATTCTCACATAGGTGTTCCTTTTGTCCAGGTGTGGTATTTGGTATTTTATTAGGATCCATTAGCTGTTGCAAAAGCAGCGGCTACTCTTCCTGGGGTCCAACACAAAACATGAACCATAATACAGAATGACATAATACAGAACATCAATAGACAAGAACAGCTCAAGGACAGAACTACATACGTTTTATTTTAAAGGCACACGTAGACTACATATCAATGCACACACACACAAACTATCTAGGTCCAATAGACTACATATCAATGCACACACACACACAAACTATCTAGGTCCAATAGACTACATATCAATGCACACACACAAACTATCTAGGTCCAATAGACTACATATCAATACATACACACAAACTATCTAGGTCCAATAGACTACATATCAATGCACACACACACAAACTATCTAGGTCCAATAGACTACATATCAATGCACAAACACACAAACTATCTAGGTCCAATAGACTACATATCAATGCACGCACACACAAACTATCTAGGTCCAATAGACTACATATCAATGCACACAGACACAAACTATCTAGGTCAATAGACTACATATCAATGCAGACACACAAACTATCTAGGTCAAATAGGGGAGAGACGTTGTGCCGTGAGGTGTTGCTTTATCTGTTTTTTGAAACCAGGTTTGCTGTTTATTTGTTCAACATGAGATGGAAGGAAGTTCCATGCAATAAGGGCTCTATATAATACTGTACGCTTTCTTGAATTTGTTCTGGATTTGGGGACTGTGAAAGAGGACTGTGGTCTGGTAAGTGTGTATGTCAGAGCTGTGTGTAAGTTGACTATGCAAACAATTTGGGATTTTCAGCACATTAATGTTTCTTATAAAAAGAAGTGATGCAGTCAGTCTCTCCCCAACTCTTAAAACTTCTTAGGGCTGAGATCCCGTTAACTGGATCGATATGACAACAGCCTCGGGGGACAAATTCAAAACAACAGAAATCTCATAATTAAAATTCCTCAAACATAGAAGTATTTCACACCATTTTAAAGATACACTTCTTATTAATCCCACCCCAGTGTCCGATTTCAAGTAGGCTTTATGGCGAAAGCACCCCAGCGATTCTGTTAGGTCAGAGCCAAGTCACAGAAAAACACAGCCTTTTTTCCAGCCAAAGAGAGTCACAAAAATCAGAAATAGAGATAGAATGAATCACTAACCTTTGATGATCTTCATCAGATGACACTCATCAGATGACACTCATCAAGCGATGTATAGAATCAATCTTTAGGATGTTTTTAAACATAAATCTTCAATAACGTTCCCAACCGGAGAATTCCTTTGTCTGTATAATTGCGATGGACCAGAGCGCTATCAGGTGAATGAGCCTTTTTCTCAGGTGTTTGCCTGCCAAATGAGTTATGTTATACTCACAGACATCATTCAAACAGTTTTAGAAACTTCAGAGTGTTTTCTATCCAATACTAATAATACTACTATACTAATACTATGCATATATTAGCAACTGTGACTGAGTAGCAGGCAGTTTACTCTGGACACCTCTGGGCACCTTAATCATCCAAGCTACTCAACACTGCCCACCAGCCATAAGAAGACTCTTAACCTAGAGAGACTGGCATGCATGGCATTTATATCATCCTTTCTGATTACAATTAAGAGAAAAACGTGGCACTTTGTTCTGGGCCAGCTGCAGCTTAACTAGGTCTTTCCTTGCAGCACTGGACCACTACTGGACAATAATCAAGATTAGACAAGACTAGAGCCTGCAGAACTTGCTTTTTGGAGTGTGGTGTCAAAAAAGCAGAGCATCTCTTTATTACAGACAGACCTCTCCCCATCTCTTTATTACAGCCAGACCTCTCCCCATCTCTACAACCATTGAATCTATAGGTTTTGACCATGACAGTTTACAATCTAAGGTAACACCAAGTCATTTAGTCTCCTCAACTTGTTCAACAGCCACAATATTCATTTTCAGATTCAGCTGAGGTCTAGCCCTTAAGGAATGATTTGTACCAAATACAATGCTCTTAGTTTTAGAGATGTTCAGGGCCAGTTTATTACGGGCCACCCATTCCAAAACAGACTGCAACTCTTTGTTAAGGGTTTCAGTGACTTCATTAGCTGTGGTTGCTGATGCGTATATGGTTGAATCATCAGCATACGTGGACACACATGCTTTGTTTCATGCCAGTGGTAGGTCATTGGTAAAAATAGAAAAAGAGTAGAGGGCCTAGAGATCTGCCCTGCGGTACACCACACTTTACATGTTTGACATTAGAGAAGCTTCCATTAATGAAAACCTTTTGAGTTCTGTTAGATAGATAGCTCAGAATCCACATTATAGCAGAGGTTGAAAAGCCATAACATATAGGTTTTTCAACAACAAGTTATGGTCAATCATGACAAAGGCTGAAATCTAACAGTACAGCTCCCACAATCTTCTTATTATTGATTTTCTTCAATTTCCTTCAACTAATCATCAGTCAGTGCAGTGTCAGTACATGTTGGGTGCGCTTTTCTATAAGCATGTTGAAAATATGTTGGGAATACAACTATGGGAATACTTTGATTACAGAGCGGATGAGGGCCAGCTCACCCAAAAACAACCTTGGGAATACTTTGATTACAGAGCGGATGAGGGCCAGCTCACCCAAAAAACAACCTTGGGAATACTTTGATTACAGAGCGGATGAGGGCCAGCTCACCCAAAAACAACCTTGGGAATACTTTGATTACAGAGTGGATGAGGGCCAGCTCACCCAAAACAACCTTGGGAATACTTTGATTACAGAGCGGATGAGGGCCAGCTCACCCAAAACAACTATGCAAATGGTTTTACAAAGCAGTGCAGTGCAAGGGAGGTTTAGTTCCAAAAACAACAACTATTTTACACATGAAATTATTCTACTAACGACTAAATCCAAATAGTTGCTAAGTGACAATGACATGAAGATACTGTACTGAGCATTCCCGTTGAGCATTATAATACGACTACATTGTAAAAGTGAAAATAGCGGGTGACAACAATATATTTAGACTACTTCGCGTTTGTCTGGGCTTGCTAACCACTGGTTTTGTTGGAGCATTGCATCCTGGGAGTTAAAATGCAGTGTAAAAATTCATTGTAATTTCTATGTAGACTATTTCAATATGAAAGCGTCAGAAATGAGCTTCAAAGGCCTTGTTTACACAGGCAGCCCAATTCTGATCAAAAACATTTACCAATCAGATCAGCTTTGAAAAAAAGATCTGAAGTGGAAAACGTATCAGAATTGTGCTTTCCTTGTGGTAAACACAGCCATATGTCGTTTTTATGTCGTTTTGGAACGAAACTATTCATATTGGCCCTGATTTCAGACCTGAGCTAAGCGCGTAATTTCAATTTTTTTACATCCTTCACTCTCTGTGCGTATTCTGACCTTGAATTTAAGCACGAGAATAGCACGCTATTCACCCGCTTTTTGCTTAGGAGATCAAATAAATGAAGGCGTGTCAGAGGTGTGTCTACAGTTACACCATATTCTGACCTTTACTTAACTCCCTCAATAATTCCCACCACTTTTACGGGCGAAGAAACCAGCCGGTTCCAAGTGGAGAAAGGATACACTTTCCTTTTTCCGATATTATCTCCATGCACTGAATGTATAAATGGATTACAAGCTAGGTATTGTATAGAGCCTCTCTACTGTATAGAGCCTCTCTACTGTATATAGCCTCTCTACTGTATATAGCCTCTCTACTGTATATAGCCTCTACTGTATATAGCCTCACTACTGTATATAGCCTCTCTACTGTATATAGTCTCTCTACTGTATATAGCCTCTCTACTGTATAGAGCCTCTCTACTGTATAGAGCCTCTCTACTGTATATAGTCTCTCTACTGTATATAGCCTATCTACTGTATATAGCCTCTCTACTGTATATAGCCTCACTACTGTATATAGCCTCCCTACTGTATATAGCCTCTCTACTGTATATAGCCTCTCTACTGTATATAGCCTCTTTACTGTATATAGCCTCTCTACTGTATATAGTCTCTCTACTGTATATAGCCTCACTACTGTATATAGCCTCTCTACTGTATATAGCCTCTCTACTGTATATAGCCTCTCTACTGTATATAGCCTCTCTACTGTATATAGCCTCTCTACTGTATATAGCCTCACTACTGTGTATAGCCTCTCTACTGTATATAGCCTTTCTACTGTATATAGCCTCACTACTGTATATAGCCTCTCTACTGTATATAGCCTCTCTACTGTATATAGCCTCTCTACTGTATATAGCCTCTCTACTGTATATAGCCTCTCTTCTGTATATAGCCTCTCTACTGTATATAGCCTCTCTACTGTATATAGCCTCTCTACTGTATATAGCCTCACTACTGTATATAACCTCTACTGTATATAGCCTCTCTACTGTATACAGCCTCTCTACTGTATATAGCCTCTCTACTGTATATAGCCTCTCTACTGTATATAGCCTCTCTACTGTATATAGCCTCTCTACTGTATATAGCCTCTCTTCTGTATATAGCCTCTCTACTGTATATAGCCTCTCTTCTGTATATAGCCTCTCTACTGTATATAGCCTCTCTACTGTATATAGCCTCTCTTCTGTATATAGCCTCTCTACTGTATATAGCCTCTCTACTGTATATAGCCTCACTACTGTATATAACCTCTACTGTATATAGCCTCTCTACTGTATACAGCCTCTCTACTAATATATAGCCTCTCTACTGTATATAGCCTCTCTACTGTATCTAGTCTCTCAGTTTGTAGAAGGGATTGTAAAAACACGTAGCAATTATTTTAGATGATTTTCCTTATGATCCCTGGAAACAGACAGAAAATCATATCAACTTGACATGTATATTTACAGTCCCCACAGTGAAGTAGGATCTGTGCCGTTATTCAGAATGAAAGGATTTGCAGTGGATCTGTAAGGGCGAATAGCTGTGCTCGAATTATTCAAAGCCCAATTATAATTGTATGCAGCCCTCAGAGTTTGCATAGAGGAAATGTGGAGGTCTGTAAGAGGCTCACACGAACGTGATACCCAGTTGGAATACAAAACGTGGAATAAATGCTCTTTAGAAAATGTTTGGAAAGGAACCCGGGCTCTTGGGGAGCACAGGGACAAGACATGACAATGAATGACAAACCAGCTGTCCTGGCGCACTCGGGTGTCATCGATGACGAACGGTCCAGCACGTAAAGTAACCCTCCCAATCCACTAGGTCCGTACGGACTTATGTACCTTGTAAATAGGTGCGCTCCAATGCGAAGGGCTTAACTGTGGAGCTTTGGCAAATAAATGGGAGGAAAAAAATTGAGAGTGGCTAGATGTGCCAAGCTTATAGAGACGTGGACTCGGCATGAGAGACTTGCAGCTGTAATTGCTGTAAAAGGTGGCTCTACAATGTATTGACTTAGACTGGGGATGGGGGTGACAGAACTCCCTCCAAAACTGTTGAATTGCCTCTGTCCACGTTTTTCTGATACATTTTTATTGTGCTTATTTTCTTCTTTGTTTCTTCCCCTTGACAATAAAAAAAATCTAGCATCTTCAAAGTGTTAGGCATGTTGTGTAAATCAAATGATAAACAAACCCCCAGTGTGCGTGAAAATCAATTTTAACCCGACAACTTCCAGGTTGTCAGGCAACAAAATAGGAAAAATGCCAAGGGGGTGAATACTTTGGCAAGCCACTGTACACTGATATATGTGTGCCTCCCTCAGATCATTATTCAGACTGGGATTAATTCAGGATTATCCGTAACCATGGTAGCATCCACATTCATGTAGAAGTGTTTAGAAACATATTCTATTCACAATAAAGCTTGGACTCCAAATCTGAATGACACAATACATGATTTACCTTTTTTAAAATTATTATCAAATTACTATCAAACATCATTAACTAATGCCTGAAAAACAAAAGAACAACCGAAAAATGCCCTAACGCTCTGTCAGCACGAGATTTAAAACACACTAAACAGAAAAAATAAATTCACATACAAATCACGCAGTGGGAAAACAGGTACCGGCGTGAGACACTAATCCTCGAGAGCCTTACGTTCGGTTCTCAATCAGAGACAACGATTGACAGCTGCCTCTAATTGGGAACCCAGGTTCCTCCTGACAGAAGAAATGGGAGGGATGGCAGACATTAAACACTTCACATGACAAGAAACAGGATAACACATAATAGAAAACATACAAAACTAGAACAGCACATGTGGTTACCAGAATGACCACCCCCAACTGGGCACGCCCTGACCAACCTAGCCCCAGAGTCAATCAAAGCACCAGAGACATAAGATGGACCGACATAGGAACTAGATGGGGACAGGACTCACCAGTAGCCCTCCGCTTACTGATGAGCTCAACATGAAATAACAAAATGTCCAGCAACTAATAGAGGCACAGTCTCAAAGCTTGATCCCTCCCAGTAGTCATTGCATTCGGAGCAGGAAACACCCGTATGAATATTGGAATAAAATACTTTTTTAATGGTTTAGAAAACGTTTACTTAATTTAAATGGTTCAAAGCTGACCTCCTCAGTCAAAAACCCGAATGCTGGAGTCTTTAACCTTTAACCTCTTTGAATAGTCATTGTTTGATTTCAAATGCTGCCCAAAATTCTTGGAGTGTAAAAAGTAGACTCTGAAACTAATTCACTGCTCACTAATTACTGTATGTTTTAATATTTACTGGGTAAAAACAACTGGAGGCCACAACTGAGCCAAATTAACACCTGCTCAACTAATATACACAAACAAACAAACAAACAATCACAGCATGGAATACAAAACAACTAATAGGGAAAGGATCGGGAACAAAAGACTAAACAAACAAAGAGAAGAGAGCGAGAGGTGAGGGAGGGGAGAGAGAAGGATGGGAACCAAACAAGACCAGCAGAGAGAGCAGATCAACTAACAATGAATGACAAACAAACAAATAATCTCCACTGTGGAGCTTTGGCAAATAAATGGGAGGAAAAAAATGAGAGTGGCTAGATGTGCCAAGCTTATAGAGACACCCCAACTTGCAGCTGTAATTGCTGTAAAAAGGTGGCACAATGTATTGACTTTGGGGAAATAGTTATGCAAACTTAAAATAAAAAAATCTAAAAGTGTTAGGCATGTTGTGTAAATCAACTAATAATTTGAGTTGTCAGGCCAACAAATAGGAAAAATGCCAAAATACAAACTGTAAATAACACTTATTCCGCGATTAATTCAGGATTATCGTAACCATGGTAGCACAATTCATAATGTTTAGAAACATATTCTATTCAAATAAAGTGACAAATAACACTCCTTTTTAAAATTATTATCAAATTACTATCAAACATAAACAAACAAAAAACAAAAACAGAAAATAAACACTCAAATCACAGTGGAGAAACAGGCTGCCTAAATGGTTCTCAATCAGAGACACCAAAAACTAGAACAGCACATAGAATGACCAAACTCACGCCCTGAAATAACACTCAACTGGTTCAATGCTCTTTGTGCTTCCAACCTCTTTAATAGTCATTGTTTGATTTAAATGCAAAATTCTTGAAAAAGTAGAGAAACTAAACTGCTCAAACAAATATTTACACTCAAATTAACACTCAACTAATAACATAAACAAACAAACAAACAAAACACAACAATAATATAAACTAATCAACAATAACAAAACAAATAACACTCAACCAATAACACAAACAAATAACACTCAACTAATAACACAAACAAATAACACTCAACTAATAACACAAACAAACAAATAACACACAACTAATAACATAAACAAACAAACAAATAACACTCAACTAATAACACAAACAAACAAACAAATAACACACAACTAATAACACAAACAAACAAATAACACTCAACTAATATACAAACAAACAAACAAATAACACACAACTAATAACACAAACAAACAAATAACACAAAATAACAAATAACACTCAACTAATAACACAAACAAATAACACTCAACTAATAACATAAACACTCAACTAATAACACAAACAAATAACACACAACTAATAACACAAACAAATAACACTCAACTAATAACACAAACAAATAACACACAACTAATAACACAAACAAACAAACAAATAACACACAACTAATAACACAAACAAATAACACTCAACTAATAACACAAACAAACAAACAAATAACACTCAACTAATAACACAAACAAACAAACAAATAACAACTAATAACACAAACAAATAAACAAATAACACAACTAATAACACAAACAAATAACACTCAACAATAACTAATAACAATATAACAAACTAAAACACAAACAAATAACACTCAATCACATTTTTGTTTTGCGCCTTTCAAGGCTATTTCACAGGGCGTTGCATATTCTCACAGGCTTTAATGGGATTTTTTTATTTTAATTTTATTTATTTCACCTTTATTTAACCAGGTAGGCTAGTTGAGAACAGGTTCTCATTTGCAACTGCGACCTGGCCAAGATAAAGCATAGCAGTGTGAACAGACAACACAGAGTTACACATGGAGTAAACAATTAACAAGTCAATAACACAGTAGAGAAAAAAGGGGAGTCTATATACAATGTGTGCAAAAGGCATGAGGAGGTAGGCGAATAATTACAATATTGCAGATGGAGTAACACTGGAGTGATAAATGATCAGATGATCATGTACAGGTAGAGATATTCGTGTGCAAAAGAGCAGAAAAGTAAATAAATAAAAACTGTGGGGATGAGGTAGTTGAAAATGGGTGGGCTATTTACCAATAGATTATGTACAGCTGCAGCGATCGGTTAGCTGCTCAGATAGCTGATGTTTGAAGTTGGTGAGGAGATAAAAGTCTCCAACTTCAGCGATTTTGCAATTCGTTCCAGTCACAGGCAGCAGAGAACTGGAACGAAAGGCGGCCGAATGAGGTGTTGGCTTTAGGGATGATCAGTGAGATACACCTGCTGGAGCGCGTGCTACGGATGGGTGTTGCCATCGTGACCAGTGAGCTGAGATAAGGCGGAGCTTTGCCTAGCATGGCCTTGTAGATGACCTGGAGCCAGTGGGTCTGGCGGCGAATATGCTCTTGAGGGCCAGCCGACTAGAGCATACAAGTCGCAGTGGTGGGTAGTATAAGGTGCTTTAGTGCCAAAACGGATGGCACTGTGATAAACTGCATCCAGTTTGCTGAGTAGAGTGTTGGAAGCAATTTTGTAGATGACGTCGCCGAAGTCGAGGATCAGTAGGATAGTCAGTTTTACTAGGGTAAGCTTGGCAGCGTGAGTGAAGGGAGGCTTTGTTGCGGAATAGAAAGCCGACTCTTGATTTGATTTTCGTTGGAGATGTTTGATGGTCTGGAGAGGAGAGTTTGCAGTCTAGCCAGACACCTAGGTACTTATAGGTGTCCACATATTCAAGGTCGGAACCATCCAGTGTGGTGATGCTAGTCGGACAAGCGGGTGCAGGCAGCGATCGGTTGAAAAGCATGCATTTGGTTTTACTAGCGTTTAAGAGCAGTTGGAGGGCATGGAAGGAGTGTTGTATGGCATTGAAGCTCGATTGGAGGTTAGATAGCACAGTGTCCAATGACGGGCCGAAAGTGTACAGAATGGTGTCATCTGCGTAGAGGTGGACTCAGGAAACGCCCGCAGCAAGAGCAACATCATTGATATACACAGAGAAAGAGTCGGCCCGAGAATTGAACCCTGTTGCACCCCCATAAAGACTGCCAGAGGACCGGACAACATGCCCTCCGATTTGACACACTGAACTCTGTCTGCAAAGGAATTGAACCAGGCAAGGCAGTCATCCGAAAACCGAGGCTACTGAGTCTGCCGATAAGAATATGGTGATTGACAGAGTCGAAAGCCT